>NW_027361724.1:3840000-4142500 GCF_039654945.1 Dendrobates tinctorius
CCAATCCCAGCTGATCAGCTCCACCAATGACGATCGGCGGGTCGTTTAATTGACTGGTTGACCTCTGTTCCATGCACACAGAACGATTGTTAATACGATGCTTCTGTTCTCATAGGATATCTTGAATATCCTTTTAGCATATTCGCGGGATGGGCTGACATCCATCTCGTATGCAAGGGCCTTTGGAAACAAACCCCAAAATTCCCTTTTATAATGCAGCTTTAGGGTATGTGCACATGTTGCGGATTTGGCTGCGGATTTTTCTGAATCCGCAGGTAAAACTACCTGCAGATTTAGTTCAGCTTTACTGTGCATTTTCTGCGGATTTCGCCTACGTTTTTACATCTGCCGATTCCTATAACGGAAGAGGTGTAAAAACGCTGCGGATCCCTCACAAAGAATTGACATGCTGCGGAAAATAAACCGCAGCAAATCTGCGCGGAATTGCATGCATGTGCACAGCGGATTTGGTTTTCCATAGGTTTACATGGTACTGTACACCGCATGGAAAACTGCTGCGAATGCGCAAGGCCAAATCCGCTGCGGATCCGCAGCCAAATCCGCAACGTGTGCACATACCCTTACGATTTGCTGTGATCATCGAGGCCCAAACGAACTCTAGTCAAGAGAGGGTTAATGATGAGACTTTTTTCTGTGTCAGTTTTATTTTACAATTTTATTGTTCTTTTATGAATCATCCTTTGTTTTTGTTTTTTTGTTTTTTTTTTAAATATGATTTGCCTTCGAATCCATAATTTAAAAAAAAAAAATTGCAAAATTATTTAATTTTTTTTATCAAGTTTTTCTTTTCCTCCGTCTTCCGTCCCCAAAGGAGAACAATTCAGGTCATGGCAATAATTTTTGATAAATTGCTAGCACTACTATTTTAAGGTGATGAATTAAGAAAGAGGGGGGGGGAATAAAAACAACAAGCCTAAGCATTTCTTTGCCTGAACTTGTACAATTTTTTTTTTTCAGAATGCAGAGCGTCCAGATTTATAGCCCTGACAGTTATATTGCGGTATAATACAATTACATCAGTTGTATATCTTACAGCATAGTTATAATGTTCACAGCCTTTTAAATCCTCCTTACAGTTACGGTGGCATTTATAGCCCATTGACCTTGTGGATAACATTTAATAATGTCACCATAACCTTTTAACCCCTCAGTTTCGCTGCTTTAAAAAAAAATAAAAAAAATAATAATGTTCATTCTGTGCCGGGTTGTGAGGATGAACGGTCTCGGCTTGGTGCGTGTATTTTGTAGATGTGTATATCAAATTAATTTGCATTCTTCAGCCCATAGATCATTGTGAAATCCACGTGTATTATTTTCCTCTTTCCGGGGGAAAATTGATGTGTATAAATTGCACACAGCACTCAATAAAGTTCTCTCTCTCGTTGTGATCATTTTTAATTTGTCGCTTTATAACTGCTCTCGTGTGATGCTAGGCGAGCGAGGCCCCAAATTAAATCTACAGGAAATATGATTATGAAAGATACTTAAAGCGCAGTTTAAGATGTTTTATGTGACGCTTCATGAGTTGCCGGCTAGACCATAATGACCCGGAATGCCCTGTTGGGACTTTAGTCGGAGTTTGAAGAAGGGGGGTGCCGAAGCTGCTCTTGATGCTCACCCCATTATTATGGTTTGTTTTTAAAGAGAATGTCCAACCTTTTGCATCTGCAGTGTATGAATGACTGTCTGCAGGCAGTATCTCTGGTATCAACATGTCCAACGCTAGCATCACATATGGTGGGGTGGCTGCAACATATTTAACAGACAACGTAGTTTTTGAAATTACATTGGAGCGGCTGGAGACTGTGAATCCTGTGCAGCAGCACGCGTGTCACAAGCGGTGAGAACTTCAGCTCACTGAAGGATGGGACAGAAGATTGACGGGTGTCCTAGACAATGAGGGATGGCATAGTTGATACTGTAAAAAAAAAACAAAAAAAAAACATTGCATATTTTTGCTGTGACAAAGAGGGGATAAGGGAGAGAGGCAAGTTTACAGTATCTCCACACTCCGACTGCCCATCATCAGCTCCAGCATCTTCACCCTACTCCGCATACACACCGGACCACCTTACCACACAGATAACCTGCCGTCAGCCATGTCCCGAGGTAAAGATGAGGGACCCAGAGATGCACAACGAGAGCCCAAAGGGGAGGAGGATACACTGCAGCTAGGTCACATGGAAGGCAAGGGTGAAGACCCAGCACCATGGCCCCGTCACACACAGCGAGATCGCTGATTTTGTGACGCCACAGCGATCTCGCCAGCGATATCGCTGTGTGTGACCTGTATCAGCGACCGGCCCCCTGCCAGGTATCGCTGATCGCGCTTCAACATCCTGGACCATTTTTTGATCGTTGGTCTCCCGCTGGTCAACGCGCATCACAGCGAGAGACCAACGATCAGCTACGTTGGGAATGTGGGAGGAAACCGGAGAACCTGGAGGAAACCCACGCAAACACGGGGAGCACATACAAACTCCATGCAGATGTGGTCCTTGGTGGGATTTGAACCCAGGACCCCAGCGCTGCAAGGCTGCAGTGCTAACCACTGAGCCACCGTGCTACCCACCAGAAAAGTAGAAAGACTGATGAATATACAGAAAGGGGATGCACACTATTTGAAACAGGACTGTTTTTCTCATATTACAATGGGCTTCAGTCCCATGCACAAAAATTCCCAAATATTTACAGATTATTAAAATTTTCAGTTTTTAACAAGTTTGTGATCACACACCTAGTCTAAGGTATATTTCTCTTGTCCTTGTTTAGAAAAACGAGAACATTGAAAATTGTCTTTTAAGTATCAAAATTTTAGTTTTAGTTAATTTTGCACAATACTTATTTATTTTTTTAAATTCAGATAAGTGAGCTCAAACGTCATTACAGTTTCTTAGTTCACAAAGGAAAGTTTGGGTTTTACCAGAGTATTTACCAGATTTTTCAACAGCTTTCCAATATAGTGAACATAATCCTATGTTTTTTGAACTGAATGTTAGTCATAGGGTCTTCAAGCATGCAGATATCTCGTGGACTTTTAAGTGTCGGTGAGATTGGCCTAAAGAACCCTTTAGATGAAGGTCTTGATTCCTCAGGACTGGCATTTTGTTCCCCAGTTTTGATGAACAATATGCTGGACTAAGATGCATCGTAATGAACTTGTTGCATCTTTTAGCTGCTGTGCATCACCGCAAGAGACATATTCCTGTCATGGACCCAACTTTTGTAACGTAAATGATGTTGAATTTGCTGGATGCACTCGGCCATGTACCTCTCCATTAAGCTTTTCTCCCTTTTCAAATCGCTGGGGAAGCTCTCCGAAACCGGCGTTAACCCACCAAAAGTCTACTCCGAGTTGCACAAAAATTTCAAACCGTTTTACCCCAAAATTCTGGATATGTTGATCTTGCAGACCATGCTCGAGACCTGCCTGAACTGTTTCCATTTTGCTTAAAGAAACTCTATACAATAGAGTTGGGAGGATGAACTGGGATGTTCTCCATTATAACTGTGTGACAGGTGCTGTCTAATCATCACCAGTAACTGTGATAGAAGTTTCTGACCCTAACACATCATAGTAAAAAAAGTCTTTACTTATACTTACCAATAACTGGTTAAAATACCAATTTACTGCAGCAGTGAAAAGCTCCATTGGTACATTATACAGGCTATTCTGGTAACTGACATTGTGAACTCCCCCCTTCAATGATCAGTAATCACAGACGGCAATTCTTTACTGTAAGAGCACTGAGACTATGGAAATCTTTGCTACATGATGATGTTTGTCTTGAAATATGTACCGGTAACATTACAGGTTATGGGCACTACATCCTGTGATGAGACATTAATGCAGGGAACTAGTCTGACTGTGGTATGTGAAGTTGGGAATAATTTTTTTTCCTCTTTTTATATAGGGCAATTAGCATCTGCCTCATGTTGATTCTGATGAAGGCAAAATAAAACCAAATCATTAGTTTATAGGTTGAACTCAATGGCCTTATGTCTACCTTCAACCTTAAAACTTTTTGAAACTTAAAACTTAGTGGTACTGCACATCCGCCCTTGTTTGAATGAATAAAGGTGGATCTACAACACCTCGTTGGGGCCATTTTACAGTTGACGTAGCGGTGCTGTCCTGCTCCGCAACGTATGACGTTCCTCTGCTGCTGACATCTGGAACTGCTAATCGGTGGGGGTGCTTGGGGTTGCACCCCCCGCTGATCTGATATTGACGACCTATCCTAAAGAGAGGCCAACAATTTAAAAGTACTGGACAACCCCTTTAAGGCCTCAAAGCGGAGTGTGTAATGTGAAAAGCTATAGATCCTAAATACTGTGATTTACCTTAGCAAAGGAAAAGGAATCAGTTGAATCTATTAGCGTTAGTAAAAAAAAAAGCAAATATTAAAATATTTATTTCATTACTTGGGATGAAACATGCCAACCTCAAAATGTACAGATCACTATTGAAAATGCTTGGAAACATACAACGTGTAATGCTTGTCTTTATGTTTTTATATTTTTGTTACCTGGAATTATTATATATTTTTTCTTTTTAATGTACCGGAATTTGTTTTCTTGTTCTAGGAACTCTTGGAGTAGTTACAGAAGTCACAATTAAAATCCGGCCTCTTCCAGAATATCAGAAGTACGGTTCCATAGTGTTTCCAAACTTTGAGCGGGGTGTAGCTTGCTTAAGAGAAGTTGCAAAACAGGTGAGTTCTCCTACGGGTATGTGCACACGGTGCGGATTCTGCTGCGTTGTACAGTACCTTTATTTCCTATGGAAATAAAAAAACGCTGTGCACATGCTGCAGATTTTTCCGCGCGGTTTTGCTGCGGTTTACAATCCGCAGCATGTCAATTCTTTAGTGCGGAAACGCTGCAGTTTCACACCTCATCCATTATGAGGTGTAAAACCGCAGATAAACCGCAGGACTTTTGTCCTGCGGATTTATCTGCGGTTTTCACTACAAAATCCGCAGAGGCAAAATACTCCGTGTGCACGTAGCCTAAAATTCTTACAGGGCTGTGATACATTCCAACTGATTGCTGTAAGGCTATGTTCACACGTTACGTTTTTGAAAACCTGCTCTCTTGGCAGTAAAGAAGCAACGAGACAAAAGCAGATTTTGCTGAGTGTTTGCCTAGTTTTGGTCCGTTTTTTTACTACATTTTTGTCAGGGTACATTTGTTTTTTTTTGTTTTTTTGTGCATGCTGTTAAAGTTTAGTGCTTAGAAAAAAATAATCTGATTCAACTTCATCAGGTTTTGGTACCAAAACCGCAGCAAAACCTATTTTTGCAGCATTTTTTGCACTACCCGTTGCTTTCAATGGGTGAAGAACGCTGAAAGAAGTGACATGATGCACTTGGCTGCACAGTCAAATACCACATACAAGAAAATATTTGCAGTTTTTCTAAATCTATGCACATTTTTGGCTTTTCGCCATAAGACAATCCACCACTAAATTGATGGCTTCCCTAAATGTGCTCATACACCATATAGCTTGCCGAATGCCCATTAAGCTAATAGCTGCCTCTCCTGCCTTCCCTCTTTTATATGTGTTGTCAATGGGGACAGGAGGGGAAAAAAAAAGCCATCAGACACCTCTGGTAGAAGTTCATGGGTTTGGGCAACTTTTCTCTTTTGAACCATAAAGTCTATGGACACCTTTTGACATGTTAACATAATCTAATATATAAAGCTCAAAGTATGTATGTATGTATGTATGTGTGTATGTCCGGGATAGGCATCCACACCGTCGCAGCTACAGCCACAAAATTTGGCACAGTCACACGTCTGGACCCCGAGAGCATCCTAAGTTATGTTGTGAGGCGAAATTTTAACACCGCGCGTTCCAATTCACCAAACAATTTTGCCCCTATCTACATAATGGGGAAACAGTGTGTGCGCCCCGCCCCTCATTATGATGTCACAATGGTTGCCATGGCGACTCTAATGTCATCATAGGTTGCAAGCCCCGCCGCTCATTATGATGTCATAATGGTTGAGTATGAGATGGAGGATGTGTGATGGGTATATGGGCATTGGACTATGAGATGAAGGATGTGTGATGGGTATATGGGCACTCGACTATGGGATGGCGAATATGTATGATGGGTATATGGGCTTGGGACTATGGGATGGAGAATATGTATGATGGGTATATGGGCATAGGACTATGGGATGGAGAATATGTATGATGGCTATATGGGCATAGGACTATGGGATGGAGCATGTGTGATGGGTATATGGGCACTCGACTATGGGATGGAGGATATGTATGATGGGTATATGGGCACGGGCCTATGGGATCGTGGATATGTATGATGGTTATATGGTCCCTTGGGTATATGGGCACGGGACTATGGGATGGAGGATGTGTGATGGGTATATGGGCACGGGACTATGGGATGGAGGATGTGTGACGGGTATATGGGCACGGGACTATGGGATGGAGGCTATGTATGATGGGTATATGGGCACGGGACTGAGATGAAGGATGTGTGATGGGTATATGGGCACTCGACTATGGGATGGAGGATATGTATGATGGGTATATGGGCTTGGGACTATGGGATGGTGAATATGTATGATGGGTATATGGGCATGGGACTATGGGATGGAGAATATGTATGATGGGTATATGGATATGGGACTATGGGATGGAGGATATGTATGATGGGTATATGGGCACCGGGCCTATGGGATCGTGGATATGTATGATGGGTATATGGGCACGGGATTATGGGATGGAGGATAATTATAATTTTTTATAACTAACCACAGTTAGTTACTATGCCCGGGCAGCGCCGGGCTCTTCAGCTAGTTTTTACATATATTAGTTTAGTTAATAAAATTGTGCTAGGTTTCAGTCTGCTATCTTCATACCATTATTCATTTTCAGACCTCCAAATTTGCAGTTTGAAGCTTGGTCCATGTTTTGGATTTTTGTTTTATTGCAGTTTCTCTCCTAGTAATGTAGTCTGGATTTGAGGTCTCTGTGGACATCATTAGCTCATAGTTCAGCTAATTTATTCAGTCGCCATGACAACACCCCGAGAGAGGGGATCCGCCCTTCGGGGACAGGAAATCTACAGACATAAAAAGGGCGGCCCTCTCTCCTGCCTCAGTTGGTTTCCTGTCCCTGACAGGGGATCCCTTCAGACACCTCTACAGGAGTCCAGATGAAATCCCATGCCCGGCAGGCCGATTCAGGCAGCGGGGGTCCCCTGCCTCGGTCTCTCCGGAGTACTGGAAGCGCTGCACGGCAGGGGGACTGTTGGTGCAGGCGGAAGCAGGTGGAAGAGGCCTTCAGGGGGAGAGCCTGCTTCTGGAGGCCCGACGCCAGTACCCAGTAGGTAGGTCCAGGCTGCCCCTCCTTGTCCGATCGCGGGGGGGGGGGGCGGCGGCGGGGCGTCTGCTTCTGCCGGAGGTGGGGGCCGCTGGCTCGTGGGCGCGGACAGGTGATGCCTGGTCGCGCCGTATGACGCGCCGGGCGGGGGCTGCGGCTGTGACGTCAGGGGTGTGCGCCTCTGGGGAGGCTGGGTGGCCGGGGTGCGCGGCGTGCGCCTGGCCGGGGGTTTCCCGTCCCCGCCGCTGGCTTGGTCGGGGGGGAGGAGGAGCCGAACATCAGGGGGTACTCGGCAGGCCTGGATGAGGGACACCTGTGAGCCCCGTAGGGGGTTGGCCGGCTACTTAGCTGCCTCAGATCAGCTGTGAGGCGCTTCTGGCCCTGTGTTGTTTGAGAATGGCGTCGCAGGAGCGGGCAGAGCCTCTGGACGAGCATCCACAGATGCAGCCTCAGCCTTCAGAAAGACCCCAGCAGCGGTCTAGCAGCAGCAGTCACTCTTAGAAACATAGGTCTACTCAGAACCAGATAAATCCACGAGCCGTAAAGGATCGGCTGCTCCCCCCACAGAACCCGGTACTGCGCTGCTATGAACCAGGGTAAGTGAGCTACGAGGAAGTTCACTTTGGTGATTTTCTGTTCCCTTTATGTTTCCTCTCTCCATTCTGCCAGGGGAAAAAGTGCTCTGGAAAGAGCAAGCATAGAAAGTGTGCTGAATGCGGGGTTCCCCTCCCGGACGGTCAGGGAAGAAAGCTATGTAGACCCTGCATACAGCGCCTTGTCACAGAAGAGACCGCTGACTTTACCTCCAGTATACGGGAGATAGGCAGGAGGTTAGGGGTTCGGTTAGATCTCTATCTCCGGACACGGGGTTCAGGGAGAAATCCCCTAGATCCCCCATTCTGGTCTCCGATAGCGACTTGCAGGAGTTTAAATCAGATTCATCCTCATCATCTGAAGCCAGATCGGGCCACTCCTGTTTTCCACTAGAACAAGTCAATCATCTAGTAAAGGCGGTAAACACCACAATGGGGATTGAGGAGATCCCGACAGAGAAGTCAGTACAGGATTCGATGTTCCGAGGATTGGATCGAAGAAATCGTAGGTCCTTCCTGTTGGTAGACAAAATTAGTGCCCTTATTACACGGGAGTGGAAAAAGCCCGAGAGGAAAGCCTCCCTGCCTCCTGCCTTCAAAAGACTGTATCCATTTGAGGAAACAGCTTCATCCTCATGGGACAAAGCCCCAAGACTGGACGCGGCTATCGCCAAAGCGTGCAAAAAGACGTCCCTACCCTTTGAGGACCTTGGTAGCTTAAAGGACCCGCTGGACAGGAAGGCGGATGTTTTCCTCAAGGAAACCTGGGAAACATCAGCTGGAGCCCTACGGCCAGCGATCGCTGCCACGTGCACCGCCAGGTCCTTAACGGTATGGTTGGACCAGATCCGCAGCCCTCGCCAATGCCGCCCGTAGGGCCTTGTGGCTCAAATGTTGGCCGGGTGACATGCAGGCCAGATCAAAGTTATGTGGGAACCCCATAAAAACCCTTTCCTTCAAGACTGCCCTGTTGGTTGCCCTAACGTCAGCCAGGAGGGTTAGTGATCTACAAGCCCTCTCTAGGATACCTCCATACACCCAGTTTGGAGAAGATAGGGTCATTTTAAAGCCAGACCCCCTGTTTTTACCCAAGGTTGCCTCAAAGTTCCACAGACTACAGGAAATAGTCCTCCCATCCTTCTGTCTGAACCCCACTAACCCGACCGAGCATAAGCTCCATTCCCTAGATGTAAGACTGTGCCTCCATAGTTACATTTCAGCCACAGAACCATGGAAAAAGGACAATGCCCTGTTCGTATCCTTTCAGGGAGCTAGGAAAGGACTTAGAGTGTCCAAAAACACCCTAGCTAGGTGGATTAGGGAGGCTATTTCTTTTGCTTATACAGCAGGTGGGCTAGAGATTCCAGAAGGCATAAGGGCGCACTCTACTCGGGCCGTGGCAACATCCTGGGCAGAGAGATCGGAAATATCCATCGAGGACATAGGTAAGGCAGCCACATGGTCCTCTCCATCCACGTTTTTTAACCACTATAGATTGGATTTAGGCGGGTGCGCCGACCTCACGTTTGGGAGAAAAGTGCTTGAGGCAGCTATCCCTCCCTAAGTTCTCTTCATCTCTGTAAATCTCTTGTGGTGCTGTCATGGCGACTGAATAATTGCTCAGCTACTTACCGGTAGCGGTGTTTTTTAGGAGCCCATGACAGCACCTTTACATTCCCTCCCTCTGCTCTCACGTCTTGGATCAGCACCTTTTCTTTCAGTTAAACGTTAGTCACAGGGGTGAAGAATATTTTCTTTGACTGTGTATATATGAATTGCTACTAACCTGGGAGGTCCTCTCATGCTCTGTAATCCAACTGAGGCGGGAGAGAGGGCTGCCCTTTTTATGTCTGTAGGTTTCCTGTCCCCGAAGGGCGGATCCCCTCTTTCGTGGTGCTGTCATGGGCTCCTGAAAAACATCGCTACCGGTAAGTAGCTCAGCATTTTCTCTGCCCTCCCAGAGACTGTCCATGCTTTTTCCAAATTGTGGAGATCTGTGTACAACTCCCTCCCTGCTGCTATCTCTAACAGTGATCCACCGATTCATCACTGCGGTTTCTCCATCTTTTTTTTTTTTTTTTAAACTAAAATTGCCCCTTTTTGTTATGTTCACTTTTTTTCCAATATGCTTTTTGCTTCACTTTTTAAATTTTCTCTTTTAAATCTGAATAAGGCATGTGGAGGAGTTTTCAATTTGGCGTATTTTGCAACATTGTAAAGAATTTGTCTCTCATTGAATCAAGAGTGCCTGCCTCCAACACGCCTCTTCATCAAGAGCGGCATGGACAGCCCCCTTGTTGAATTGGGATATTAGGCTATGTTCACACGTTGCGGTTTTGCAGCCTTTTTTTTTTTTTTTAATGCAAATTGTAAACTGCGTTTTACAGTACCAGCAAAGTCATGAGATTTCAAAAATCTCACGCACACACATTGGTTTATTTTCCTGACTAATTTGGAAAACTGCTGCTTTTTTTTTTTTTTTTCTAGTGTATGTGCAGCATTTATTCACCCATAGAAAACAATAGAGAATAAAGATGGAGAGCAGAGAGCCAAATGGAGCAGACACTTTACCGATATTTATTAATTTTTTCAAAAGTACTCACTAGATAAAACACTGAAGCTGCAAATGGTATAAAGGATTTCAAGAAAACTATTTGAGATTGTTGTACCTTTTGCATTTAGGAATGAAATGTACAAAATTTTTTTTTTTTTTAATGTGCGTGTAGTCATTAACTGTCGTGTTAAATAAAATGTTTTCAAGGGAATTTATCAACAGGTTTTTGCCAGCCTGATGCCAATGATGTCACTTACTGGGCTGCTTTATTCAGTTGTGAGAAGATCCCTGATTTATCTGTTGTAGCTGTAGCAGTGGTCAGAATGCTGAGCTGTGTATAACCCCGCCCACACCCCTGATTGGCAGCTTGCTAACAAAGTACACAGGGCCGTGCCAATCAGTGTTGAGGGGGCAGGATAACAGATTAGCCTGCCCTCTGTGCACATGAGCCCTAGTCCTCTAGTGATAATCTCCTGCTGATAAAACACTGATTGTGCGGAAACTAAAAAAAAAAACCAGCCCAGTAAGTGACACATCCTTGGAATCAGACCTTCTCAGAATAAATAGCTCAAACCTACTGACAGGATTCCCTATTAATACCGGAGAAGACTGTAGTTGCTAACATTTTATAAACTGCAAGATTTTCTTAACGCGTTACCCGATTTATATGAGAAATCGTTAATTGCAGTACCAGCCACGGCCCATGAACGTTGATTCAGCCTGTGTAAAGAGGTGCTGTATCAAAATTTTGGTCTATAAAAATGAGTAATGTTTTAGTGAGGGTGTGAAAAAAACTAAATATATAAAAACAATTTAATCACATATTGGCCATCATTCAGTAATGATCCAAAAATCTCCTTCCCAGGTTTGCCGGTCGGTGTGGGTCACGGTTTTAGCATTATCGCATGTGTGGCCGGCCAGATATTAATTGCTCAGTTCTCTTTATAACGCGGCACAATCTCTCTTCTGCAGAGCTTACTTTCCTTGAATTGAGCCTCATGAAACACCTGGGTCTCGGCATTTGTTCCTAAACTCTTTTTTACTGCATCTGGCGCCCAAAGAGAAACAAGCTGTGCCTTTTATGGACTGTGCAAATGCCAAGCCATGCCCTGGTTTTCTTTCTCTTCTAAATTGGGCCATAACCTAGTTTAGTTACCCAATGTGTCGGCCTTTTTTTTTTTTTTTTTTTCTAAATTGTATTTTCGAACTTAACTGTTCAAAATTTAATACACGTAATTGTTTTGTGTGACGTAAAAGTAACATTTCTTAAAGCAGTTGAAATATCAAGCTAAGGTGGTGCGTGACACTTCACCCATTTTTCTTACAGCACTATATGCAAAGTATAAATCCACTAGCAAAAGTGACTCGCACTATAAAGATAAAATATATTATTTAAGTTAAAATACATATTAGATCATATTACACATACATAGACATAAAATATTTCAGGGAAATGTGAATCACTAAACGGACATGTAAGGGTACAGTGAAACATCGGATCATACAGTTAATAATTAATGACCCTGTTCATAAGTGTGTATTGCCATATAATATACTCAATGGGATCCTTTTTAGCTAAAATGCACATGAACCAATACATATCTAAGTTTTGTGCAATATAGTATAAGATTGTTATTAAAATAAATATTTTTACTCAGACCCAACACACAATGCCCACTTTCCTTTGGCTGTTTCGCACACTGCTTTCTCAAGGGGTGGAAGCTAATGTGCCCAAAAACTCCTACACCCTTTGATCAAATATTAGTTACGTACTTGAACTTAATAGGTGCTTACCCCCGCGTCCATCTCCTGTCCATATGTGTACGTGTGCACGGTCTCCCGGCGATTCACACATACACATGTGGACAGGAGATGGATGCGGGGTAAGCACAAGTGATGAGCGAACATGCTCTGATAAGATGACAACATTTTATCTGAGCACGTTCGCTCATCATTAATGATGAGCGAGTATACTCGTTGCTTGGGTCTCCTCGAGCATGCTCGGGTGTCCTCCGAGTATTTTGGCGTGCTCAGAGATTTAGTTTTCGTCGTCTCAGCTGCATGATTTGCGAGATTTGCGACTGCTAGACAGGCTGAATACATGTGGGAATTCCCTAACAAACAGGCATCCCACACGTGTATTCAGCCAGTCCAGCAGCCACAAATCATGCAGCTGAGGCGGCGAGAACTAAATCTCCGAGCACACCCAAAATACACCCGAGCATGCTTGGGAAAACCCAAGCAGCGAGTATACTTGCTCATCACTACTCATCATTAGTAAGTGCCTGTTATGTTCAGGTGTGTAACTAATATTTGAAATTGGCCAAAGAGTGTATAAATGGAGGAGTTTGGGGCACATTATCTATATCCCCTTGAGAAAGCAGTGTGTGAAACGCTCATCAGGCCACTTCCATTATTTATTAATTTTGTAAACTGGTTATCTATATACAAAGTAATTCACAAGACTCGTGTTCTTTTTGATCTAAATTTACAGTATTTTATAGCTGGTAGGTTATTTCAGAATGGGTTAAAATAGCTTGTTATCATAATGTTTATTTTCAGCCATTCTGAAAAATGAATAATAGAAATCTGTGCTCTTTTTACAGTTGTATTCCAACTAAAAAAATGAAGCTTTAAAGTCTCTGGGGGTAATCTTTTCTAGCCCCAGATTGGATAGTAAAATCAGTTTTGATTTCATACTGCAAAAGCGCTATCTGGCAAGGACCACCTGCGATGCCTAGCTGGCCTATTAGACAACGTTGTGCTCTTTTACGAGCCGTGAAGCTTGGCCAGGTATAAATTCAAGCCAGGATCCCATGTACAGGCAGCCTGTTTGGGGATGATTGCCCCTCATCAGGGAGAGGGTGGCTGGGTACAATGCCCTTGAGGTAACGTATTGGAGATGCTACTTCACCATAAAGATGAGTCTGTCTGTAGAGGACTTTCCTTCTAGCACTGATCACGTTGCAAGGCTCTGACATTGACCCTTGGTGATACTTGTGAGATCAATTCTATTGTTTTTTTTCATGGCAAGAGATCTAATTTGCCAACTTTCTTTTTTTTTTTTTTTTTTTTTTTAGCCTGGGTTATTGGTTGTAAGACTCCATGCTGAGCTGGTCTCTTTAATGAGAACCAGTACTTCTCCTCTTCACCCAACACACAAAGTTGTCTTTGCAGACTGGCATGTGATTTTTTTTTTGTTTGTTTTTCCTTTCAAGAAAAATGTAACTTTTTTTTTGCTCAATCACAAAGTGTACACTTGCTTTTTAAGGGAGGATCTGGGGAGCAGAAGTCAGTATGTAGTGCTCTCCGGCAACTCTAATGGTAGCATGCTCTTCTGTAGGCCAGGTCTATACATGGCCACATAGTGATCACCACTCTTTTGCAAACGGCATGTTGGCAGAACAATCTGTAGACTAGGATTAAACAAGTATAGTCCTGCCTCCACTTCTCGTAATCCTTCTCAGTATTTCTGACATCCTGACATCCGGCCATGGGACCGCAAGTTACTACGAACGGAGACACTTCGTGGGATTGCACTTTGGAATGATTTTTTTTAAGTGGTCAGACTAAAAAATTTTAACAAAATAATTAGGTTTTCCATTGATCACATTTTCTATCAAATGCAATCAAGTTTCCTAAATTCCAGAGACTAATAAATGCCGGGGGCTGTGTATGGCGTGCATTGTGTCTAGGGGACTGCTAGGGAATGTCTGCAGCCTTCACAGCTTATGACAAAGAGAATATTTATAGTGGACAAAAAAGGTGGCGGTAACAGTACATTAATTAACTGGAGTGTTTAGAGGGGTGAGAGCGCTGATCTGTGGATTCAGAGGATAAAACAAAAATGGGCAGGTATTAAATTAATTTAAGGAGAGGTGCCGTTAAAGTGAGTAAATAAAGTCACTAAAAGGGCTCCTAACTTGGCTCGGTAGCGGCACGGCCAATAACAAGCAGATTTATGTGTTTGTCCGACTTGAATTTAAAGCCCCAAGAGCAGAGCACAGATGTAGAACGGACTTGGGAACAGTTGTAAAATTGTCACCAGCGCCGAACTATTCACAAAGTCATGGCAGCCATATAACACTGTGTGACCAGCAGCGGGTGATCCGGCCTGCAGCCCTCCACCTTAGCAGCGGGTTTACTCTAGTAATACCGCAGATTAACACTCACAAGCTGTATTGTCAGAACATGTAGGAATTTACACTCAGATCTTCGCTGAAACGTCTGCAATTATTTACGTCGCCCAGGTATAATGGAAGAGTAGTTTGACTTTTCCTTTTGCTACTGCAACTATGATACATGGGATTACTGAAAGCGTAAAGTGGAGTCCGTCTATTGTATGCAACGGACGCTTTCCTCCACCCCTTCTTGCCATGATTGACAGCCTGCAGTGTATGCATGTAGACATACCAGCCTACGGGTCACCAGCCGGGGAGGTGGGGGAGCACTTATCTCCTAGGAATACTCCAGACCATGAGTCCACGGTCTTCATTCAGTGCTTCTTATGTGCCATTTTGACCTCCTTGAGTATGGATCTTGAGCACATTGGTCGGACAAATCCTCTCTGAAGGGCTCATCTATGACAAACCCTTAAAGACATATTGGCTAAACCTGTCAAATTCAGCAGATTGTCCAATACATATTGGCCTGGGCAAAGAAAGATTGGGCACCTTTATAGTGCAGATTACTTTTATATATTTTTTCTAATTAAAAAATGTTTAAAGATGTACACATTCCTTTAAAGGGGTTGTCCGGCCTTAGGCTACAAGTCCACAGTTGCTCCGTGACTGCAGACTTGTGAATTCTCACAGCGCGCACACTGCGTGCTGTCAGGATTCTTCGATGCCAGCACGGACCATAAATATGCAATTTGACTACATGCGGTCACTGTCCGATTTTAGACATGTGTGAACTCTCTCAATGCAAGTGTATTGATGGCGGCTGGACACGTCTAGGCAGCATGTGGCCTGCAGTATACAAATCGCGTGCTTTGGGGCACATGACCAGAGAGTGCTCACAGCACGTAGCGCACACAATGTGAGGATTCACAAGTCTGCAGTAACCTAGGCTACAAGTCTGCAGTCACTCTAAGTCTTGACAACCCTCTTGTGAGACAGGGTTCACGTCACACCACATCTGTGTCTTACAGCCTTCCTCCAATAGACATATATGGCCAAAACCGATGTACATCGTGACTCCATCTGCATCCTAATAGTCAATGGCCCCATCAGCATTTGCCGTTTTGCTTTTTTTTTTCTGGAGCCGAACAAGTTCCTTCACACACAGGAAGGAACTTGTTCGGCTCCAGAAAATCTCGCCAGCGAGATCGCTGTGTGTGATGGGGATCAGCGACCGGCCGCCCTGCCGGTTATCGCTGATCGTGCTCGAGCAGCCTGGGTCGTTTTTCGATCGCGGGTCTCCCGCTGCCCAGCATGCATCGCTGTGTGTGGCAGTGAGAGACCAGCGATCAGCGACGCTGGTTTCTAATGTAAACGTCGGGTATCCAGGAGTCGCGGCTCTTAGATACCCGATGTTTACCTTGGAAACCAGTGTGTACGCCAGTTTCCAAGGTAAACAGCGGGTATCCAGGAGCCGCGGCTCTTAGATACCCGATGTTTACCTTGGAAACCAGTGTGTACGCCAGTTTCCAAGGTAAACGGCGGGTATCCAGGAGCCGCGGCTCCTGGATACCCGACGTTTACATTAGAAACCAGCGTCCAGCGTCGCTGTTCCTGATCGCTGGGGATGTCTAACGATGTCCCAGCGATCCCATCCTTGTCGGATCGTTGGTGGGATCGCTGGGACATCGTTATGTGTGACGGGGGCTTTAGTTTAAATCTCCTAAATGCAAAGATAACAACAATTTGCAAGGTCCCATAGCTAAGATTTCTGGGGAGTAAATAAGTTTACTGGACTGACGCCCTGATCCATTTTCTGGATAATTGTAGTATTTGATAGAGGTGTATGTGATCCGGGTTACAGGCCAGCCTCTGTCGGCTCCAGCGTTGGCCGTGGCCTGCATGTTATGTCTTCGTTCGTCGTCCATTTCTACTTGGGAGCTCTATAAACAGTTTTGTTATTTTTGTTTTCTTTGGTAGTAGCCGAAGTGAAAACTGGAGCCAAACTGCGCCTGTGAACGTTCAAAGCATATTAAACCTTGTCTTTAAAAATAGTTGTAATGGAAGCGTGAAAGGGAAACAAGGCCCTCGCCAATAAATCAAGGGAGAACAAAGAGAAAGTGATTGTTAACCTTTGAAGTATTTTGTTACTAATGTTCTCTGTAGTCCTTCTAGTTATCGTCTGCTGAACCGCGGCTCATTGAGTAGAGCAGGAGCCACGTCCATATCCAGGTATGGGGTCGGTGTGGGTCGGCATATGCGCTTGGCTCTGCTTATCCAGAACCCCAGCGTCCTCAGAAGTCTGGGTAATACGTATATATAATATTCCCCAATATCAGGGAAATGAAGGATCCGTCATACTGACGTTTCTGATGCCTGATCTCTTGTTCCAGCAGGAGTGAAGTTGTTTTCCAGCAGCAATTTCTTCTCTTCCCATTGAGAAAACTTACTTGCTTGGCTTAGTGGAATTGACCAACCACTATCTGCCTTATAAGACCACCTTACAGGATATAGACACTTTGGGGAGGTACTAAAATGCTGTATTTTTGGCTAAAAAGCTACATTATGTTTTCAATATTGTTTCTTTAGGAACGGTTTTGTTTCTGCGTTCTGATTCTATTTTTGTAGCAGATTGCTGAATGAGTTAACAGCAAATCTGTCAGCGAGCTCATCTGACTGCGGGGTTCTGAGGATAAATATGGTTCTTATTTTTTTGGACAGAAGAAAGAAAAAAATATTCTATTGCTATGGACCCCTACCCTTCCTCTATCGGATTCTGAGAGCCTTGCTCTGCAGAGACTTGTCTCCGCAAGGTCCATAGAAAATGAATGGAGCTGAGGATTAGCCATGCTAGCGTCCACTCTAGTTAAGAGGACTGCAAAACCGATTTCTAAGTAACCAGAGCCCCGTTCTTGGGATCAGGGGGATTCATCATAGCGGTTAGTTACACCCTGACCTAACCAGTCAGCTATCCATTAACCGATGGGGTACTTGCACTGTTCTTTTAGTATTGCGTTGCATGGTCGCAGCCTTGAGAATTCTTTGATGTAAATTTTAGGGTGTTGGGAATAAGACAAACCGGCCTAAATGAGTATACACGTTGGCGTATAGCAATATCCGATGTCCTGGAAGCTTTCACATATCATTTAGGTTTGAAGACCCCGTTAAATGCCATCATTAGGGGTGTTAAAACGAGTGCTGAAAAGGACATGGCGGCGATCAGTAAGTTTGATGTAACCTTCTGTTTATTGGCCTTTACGAAGCGCAGCACTGATCAAATTCTAATCCGTAAATTTGGCATATCAATGGATGGCAAAAGAAATCAATTACACGCCAGGCCATCTGCCTGCCGCTGACTGATGGTCGAGGAGTCGCACCACACGCAGTAATGCCCCGGGCCTTCCCAGTCATCCTTCTCTGTCAGGTCTCCGCACATCCGTCTTACAGTGTCAGTGAACCTG
The DNA here is from genome assembly GCF_039654945.1 of Dendrobates tinctorius. NCBI lineage: Eukaryota > Metazoa > Chordata > Amphibia > Anura > Dendrobatidae > Dendrobates > Dendrobates tinctorius. The sequence goes on from NW_027361724.1 coordinate 3,858,108, forward strand.
ACGTCCAAAATGGCGGACCTTCTGGGTAAACGCAAGCCAAGGGTCAGGCAGACGGCCATACAAGATATCTGTTCGTGGAAAATACAATTTTAGCAGCAATATAATTACATCGAATTTTCCTGTTCGGAAAGCCCCACGTTAACTCTTCTCATGGGGGGAAGCAAACCCACGGATGAAATATAGCAGCGGTGATTGAAGCTGACCGCAAGTGTGACGGATGGCCGGGCCGCCTTCCTAAGACAAAGAAGTGGCAGTTTTCATTTGTTTTTATATGGGAATTGTTCAATTTTGTCTTTGCCATGATATAATCGCACTCCTGGCTTCATATTGCATATCGAATATTAATTTGAGTCCAATTGCACCCAGATTTCTGCGCAGACAGGATGCGCTCAGCCAGGTATCAGGCCTTCCTTCTGATGAGCGGTATTGGGTGTACGCACACACTATTGGATGCGTTAAAGCGCTACATATTGGCTCACTTATACAAGTCTGTTTTATCCTTGTCCTTCCAGATCTCCAAAAATGGAAATTGCAAAAAAAAAGTCCTTTAAAAAAAACAAAAAAAAAAACAAAACTCCTATTGGATTGCACTCTGACCATTGTTATTCTAAGGGGCCATGCACATGGCCGTCTTTATTTTTTTTATTTTTTATTTTCCCCCCTCCTTGGTTCTAGGAAAAACACCCCAGCATAGCCAACTTGGATCCGAATCGCACTCAGCCATATAAGTCAATGAGTTCATGGAAACCATTGGACTGCACTCGGATGACATCTGAGTGCAGCCTGATTGTCAAGGAATGACAGAATGGAGAATATGGATACCTTTTTTTTTTTTTTTCTCACCGTCTTCTCATCTGAGAAAATTGGATCACGATGTGATAGAATTCCGATTAATTTCTGAACGGAGTGTGGTTAGCATAATTGACCCGATTCTCGGGTAAATGTTTTAAAGAAAAAAATGACCTCTACGGGAATCAGTGGTGACCCATTAAACTATAAAGAACACTGCTGACAGTCACGTAGGGTACGGTCCCACACCCTGCCGTATGCGAGCGAGAACCATGCCATCCTGCGGGGGCGAATAGACGTACCAGTGTTCCAGGAATGCCTCCATGATGCCGCTATCTCATGCACAGATTCCCCCTCCAGGCTTTTGGCCACATGTGGAAGCGCAGCATGGGACCTTACCCTTAAAGGGGTTGTCCGGCCTTACGATGTTTATGACCAATCAGCTGTTTTCCGGATATAAGCCGTGAATGGCGCTGGAATAGCACAACTCTGAGCACTATGATGTGTTCATTGCCAAACTTGCTGCTGGGTCTACCCATAGCCGACCCATAATTGGCCTCACCAGTTGTCCTTTCATTAGTGCATTAATAAACTCGCTAGGTAATAAAGTTCTGTCTCACAATTATCGGTTGAGGCCAAAAAGTTGTCCGCGCTTGTTAAAGATGAGTCATATGATGAGACACAGCATTTGGTGATGTGCTGCCGTATAGGAGACCTGAGAACGTATAACACTTATAATCAATACGAGCCCCTATTACCACAAGAATGTGGAATAAAAGGCTGATTGCAATCCAAAATGGGAGAAAAAGGAAAAGAAAAAGGGCGTATCGCCGGATGATTAATTGCCTGGACGTTGATTGCAGATAAACGTTTCTTCCCACCGTTGTTCCCAAACCGCTCTGACATTGATGAATGGCCCGGGGTCTTTAATGAAAGAACCGCTTTGATAGTGCTGATAAACATGTATTTGCTTTATATGTTAAAAATATAAAGCACAGCCAAAAAAGGACCATTTAGTTTTCCGCTTGTGCGCTACTCATTTCTCTCAAATGGGATTAAAAAAAAATAAAAAATTTGACTTTTGCTTTCTGTGTCGCCACTGTATGAAAAACCCCTAAAAACAAGACTTTAGGTATTGCTTTTGTCATTCAGATACTATGATTTTTTTTTTTTTTTCCTGGACGTGTTAGATACTTGATAGTTATAGCCGAGAACGCTTTGTATGTATTTTTTTTTTTTTTTGGCGTGGCGAGCAACACTTTTTTTTATTTTTTTTACTTGCACCTATAGACAATTTTTGTAGAAAGAGCTATTAAAGAAATGTGGCAGTTTTTGCACTTATCTCCAGTGAGAATTTGGTTTGTTCTTTTTTTTTTTTTTTTTTTATTCCGCTATACAGTTGCAGACATATGGGCCACTTTTTAATTTTTTTTACTTTTTAGTGCTAATTTTTATGACCTTTTCCCATGGGGCATTGCTCACAGGATTCTTTAAGGGCGTGTATTTAGGCTTACCGTCTTAGCCATGCCCCCCTTGATAAAGACCATAAAAGTTAACATTTAATAGAAAGGCTCATATCTCTGGAACACTGAGAGATACAAAAAAACAATAAAAAATGGAATGTTCAGGGGATCAGCTGTTATAAATTAAGAGCAAAAACTGGTCTCTTTGAACCTGATGACAGGTCCTCTTTAAAGTAAAAAGGACTGTGCTACTCACTAGTTTTCTGTACCATTGTTGGCAGCGTGTGTTTTTTTTTTTTTTTTTTTTTTTTTTTAAAGAATGAAACCTCGATTTGTAATCTTGCAGCAAGAGACGATCATCTGTGTGGAAGAAATCCAAAAAGCAGGCGCTGCCTAGGAAATGGTAGCAAGAATGGAATGGTGGTTTAAGGCTGCTTTTACACTTACCGTGTTTTTGCGTGCCAATTTTGCGGCCCCAATAGATTTCAATGGGCCGCAAAATCGGGCCGCAAAAGTTCCACGGTGTGCCGTACAGCCGTGAGGGCCGTATTTGCAGCCGTGATGAAAGATCGAGCTTGCTTGATCTTTTTCACGGCGTACGGACACAGCCCCTAGTCAAAATCAATGGGGCCGCAAAAAAAAAAAAAAATCAGAAGTTTGTTTTTGCGGTGCACCGTGAGTTCTGGTTTTGCGGAACGCCATTTTTTTTTTTCAAAACTATTTACATAGTATTGGAAAAATGAAAAACTGCCATCCGCAAGCTTTTTTGCAGACCATAAAAAATGCGGCGATACGGGCTGCAATAACGGACCGCAAATAAAGCGGTAAGTGTAAAAGTAGCCTAATATAAAGGCTATTTAAAAAAAAAAAAAAAAAAATGTTTCGGAGAAGGTTTTGCGCCAGTTTTTAGACTTTGTTTTTAGATTTTAGAACAAACGGTCATTCCATTTGATTGTTGCTACTATTTCCTTGGCAGCGTATTGAAAAGTAACCCATAAGGTAATTTTCCTCAACTCCAGTGCTCGAAAGCCACCAACAGATAATGTTTTCAGGATTGGTATAGTAATCCTCAATTACTGGTAAGATAATCCTGAAAACATGATCTTTTAGTAGCTCTTAAGAACTGGATTTGGGGGAACACTGCTTACATGTCCCATATGATTAGTCATACCAAAAAGGCAAAAAAAAACAAAACAATAGACGAGGGGGCACTCCCCAGTGTGGTGTCGCACAAACTAGACTGGTAGCTAGAGGAGTTTATACTACAAACCTGACAGAATAATTAACCGATCGCGACTGGTGTAGGTTGCTGTTCCGTCGGATTGCAATCCTCCGAAGCCCATTGCAGTCGGGTTATGCAGATGATGCAGGAAGAGAAGATCATCTGTGTGGGTTAGGCTGGTTTCACACTTGCGTTTTTTTGCGCTGTATTTTAGCGCTAAAAAACACATGCGTTTTTTTTTGCTATATTTTGCATGGGATGCGCTTATGTGCGCATACACATGCGTTTATGCGTTTTTACACGCATGCGTTTTTTGTGGTGTGTGCTCGGGCGCACAAAATGCATCCTGGTGCATTTTTTGGGCGTCAGACTTGCCTCAAAAAAACGCATGCATTTTTTTACTGCAAGACACCCATTATAAGTCTATGGGTGCGCATTGGCATGCTCATGTATGCGTTTTTTTGCGCATGCATTTTTTTGTTGACCATTAGTTAGACAATGGAATTTAGGGGTTTGGGTTAGAGTTAGGGTTAGTTAAGGGGGGTTAGGGTTAGTATGGTTTGGTTAGGGTTAGTAGGGTTTGGTTAAGGGTTAGGGTTAGTATGGTTTGGTTAGGGTTAGTAAAGTCATGGTTTGGGTTAGTGTGAGGGGCCAACTAATGTTTGAAAAAAATGCAAACGCACTAAAAACGCATAAAAACGCTGCGTTTTTTTCATGCGTGCTCATAAAAATGCTTGAAAAAAAACGCAGCATTTGTATGCGTTTTTTCCATGCGTTTTTTTGTGGGAAAAACGCGCTGCAGAACAAAGCAAGTGTGAAAGTAGCCTTAAGGGTTAATTCTGCACCATCGGTATGGAAGAATACGAGAGAACGATATCCAGGAACGTGGTTGATTAGTCAACACATTTTGAAGATCCAAACTTCCGTCAGAACAAACCACCGTATCTGATGAAGTTTGGAACTTCGAAATGCGTTGACTAATAAACTACATTCCTGGATATCGCGCACTTCTATTTTTCCACACCGGCAGCGCAAGATTAACCCTTATATTCCAATTCCTTGTTTTCCAAGCCGTGGGTCTGCAGCAGCCTTGAGCCTTTTAGTGGTTGTGGATACAACAATCCCACCAGGTGAGCAGCATTACCTTTGGTCTCCCCACTGCTACTCGGATAAAACCCTATTTGCGCTTTTTATTGTTATTCCAGTTTTACCTATTTATTTGATACTTTAAATTATGATTATCTGTTGACTGTTTTGGATATGCACCTATGCGATTTCCAGCAGAAATGTGGCCGCAGATGACGTCCCATGCCTGCAGTAATGTTTGGGATTAGCCCTGTTTCACACTTCCGTTTTTTCAAATCCGTCAAAATCCGTTGGTTTCCGTAAAAAAACGGATCCGCCATTTTTTTGCAGGATCCGTTTTTTTTGTCCCATAGACTTCCATTAGTGGTTACCGCGGATCCGTCAAAAAAACGGATCCGTTTTTTTAAAAACGGATCCGTTTGCATCAGTTTCCGTCAAAAAAACGGAAACGGATCCGTTTGGCGGACACAAAAACGGAAGTGTGAAACAGGCCTTAGAGAGAAAGCTTAATAGTTCCTGAAATCATGCAACTGATCATGTGACCAGGATCATGTTGCATTTTACTTTTTTTTTTTTTTTTTTCTTTTTTTTTTCTCCTATCAAATTGACCTAAAAGTAGTTTTCGATAATGGATGTTAATCACTTCATCATCGGTCACATCAGGGAGGTCTCTGACACTTGAGCCTCCCAATGATTTAGATCGGTGTTTCTCAACTCCAGTCCTCAAGACTCACCAACAGGTCAATGTTTTCTGGATTTCCTTAGTATTGCACAGGTGATAGTTTTGCACAGGTGATAAAATTATCACCTGTGCAATACTAAGGAAATCCAGAAAACTTGACTTATTGATGGGTCTTGAGGCCTGGAGTTGAGAAACACTGATTTAGAGGCTTTGTGCCAATTTGCATGGTAAGAAGACCCCCTCTATCGGCAGTCACATATTTATAAAAGTCTGCTATGGAGCTAGAGTAGCTAGAACGTCCTACCATGGACTTGGCCTGTGTTTGGTTTTTTCTTCATGCCACCACTGGTCACCCAGTTCCACATTGATGCACTATCTCTTATTACTGATTTATGGTTCATTTGTTGGAAAACCCAACATTCCATGTATATTAGGACACGGTGTGAAGTGGTGTCTGTTTGTAGCTTTCTGAAGGAGAACTTGCTTCTGTGTAAGTTGGGTTAATGTGTGGCCTTAGGACGCACTATTTGAGTCAGTCTCCGTGCCCAATGACTCACTTGGGGATGAGTTTTGCGTTTTCGTGTTGATTAGAACGCACAGCAAGTGATGCGTACTTCCCAACTTTATTAGTACCCTCTACTAATCTGATATGTGTTGGGCGATAAACCCCCCACTGTTATATCTGAAGGTGATGGCAGACAGCGCGGTGGTGGGACCACGTATAAGTGAATGGCCAGAGGCAAAGAGGCTTGTATACAGGTCACTGATTTCATGGCGTCTCTTCCATCCTTTTTCTTTTTCCTTGTAGCAACAGACAGGGTTGTACGGACGTAGTTACAGCAACGAATACTTGCATCAACCTTCACTATCTACATCCGCTATTGTTTGTTCTAGAGAAACGTTGCATCTTCTGACAAACTAATGGTACTCCGGTTATCTTCCAGTTTTTATTTCCTTATCTTGGAAAAATGTATTATGAACAAAACCGTGATCGTCCTAGACAAGGTGAGGATATCTGCAGACTTCACCATCGCCACCGTGCTTGTGTAGAAACCACACTACAGATGTGTCCTTCCTTAAAGACGTTACCTGTTATTAATGGGTCCAGAATTGTCAGCTACTGAACCATCGCTGCTCCTCCATAGTTAGTACAGTGCCCCACTCCAGTCTGCCGGGATCAACATCTGCCAAGTGTGTCATGACCGTGGCCGTGGATTATCAGTATAGAATTTGAGTATTTTTTTTTTTTTTTCTTTTTAATCACCTCTAGCCCATTAATAAGGTGTTTCTAGTAGTGACCAACCCCTTTACCCTGTATCTGAACCCAACATATACCAATATGTATGGAGCAAGCTTTTTAACATCAGGCATGCAAAAAAACTCAGTCTCAACCGATGCCATTCATCAAACCCGTAGGCTCCGGTGTTTTAAAAAAAAAAAAAAAAAAAAAAGTCATACACATCATATAGGCTCCCATGTATGTTTTTTTTAAAAAATATACGGTATATATAAGACACCGAATTTTGCTAGATGGCACAAGGTTGTATTGAATTAGTGTTGTGACAAGTTCCATGTTTCGAGTCTCGTTTTGGGTCTCATTCAGACGGCCATTTTTTTTTTTTTTTTTTTGTACATGGAGTGAAACGGACCGATATCCATCAGTGTTTGGTCTGTGAGCTTGTTACCATCTGTCGGTAATGGTCTTGTATGCACCCCACCCCAAAAAAAGATCAAGGAAATCCTGCAGGACAAAAATGTGCAGAACTCCTACCCATTGCAATGTTAAAAACAGACAGCGCACAGAGGTTGATGAAGCTGCACCTCACCACCCCGACTGATGTCACTTTTATGTCAGAAGTATCACGTAGTGTGGTCTCTCCACATTCACCAACGCAACGTTCCGCACCCCCCTAGGAACATGTGAGGTCACCTCGGTACGGTTTGTCAGATAATCCCTTTCCACATGGGCCCAGGAAGGCACGGAGAGTGAGAGGATGTGGCCCACACAGTCACCGGACGTGGCACCACCGTCACCCACAATCCTGACCGGCTGAGAGGCCCCTCTTCACTAGCACCAGATAAACAGAGCGCTTATCAGCATAGACTACAATGTGTACGCTTTCTATCCGTGAAATGCACAGAACATGTATGTGAAAAATGGACATCTCAGTAAGGCCTTAAGCTAAGTGCATGCTGCGTTTTGTGAACTAGAAAGACAAGAAAACACAAAATGACAAATTTGCAAAAAATACTCTGCAGTAAAAAACATGACAGTAATCAGCAAGTGCTGTGTAACGAATACAGGGTATTTAGTCAATACGTTTTTTGCAAAAAATGTATACCAATCCGCTTCACCACGTCACGGTAGCCCTTCACGAAGCAGTCCCTATCTAATGTATTTAAAACCTAAACATGTGAACAGTGTCTAAATGAACAGGATACAGACAGGCGCCTCCTAGCATATGGGCTTGTGGTGCAAGACAGCTCATTTATGTGCATTTCACACAGGAGAGGGGTGGGGTCTCCTAAACTGTGCTGAGCAAGGAAAAAACGAGCCCAAATGCTAGGAGGCGCCTGTCTGTATCCTGTTCATTTAGACACTGTTCACATGTTTAGGTTTTAAATACATTAGATAGGGACTGCTTCGTGAAGGGTTACCGTGACGTGGTGAAGCGGCTTGGTATACATTTTTTTGCAAAAAACGTATCGACTAAATACCCTGTATTCGTTACACAGCATTTGCTGATTACTGTAATGTTTTTTACTGCAGAGTATTTTTTGCAAATTTGTCATTTTGTGTTTTCTTGTGTTTCAGCCATTGGGTGGTGTGAGCACTGTCTGACCGACTTGTTCACACTTGTGCATGTCACATATGTTTTGTGAACTAGGTCTAAAGTATGCTTTAATCTCCCCATAGGCCTTCAGCCACCAGATGAATGTTGGCCTCTGGTATGCGTACACAGGGCTTTTGCAAAAATAAAAATCTTATACATTGTGTGATTTGCAAATTTTGCAATGGTTCTCTATTCTAGATGGGTACCTAGGTATTGATCCAGACTGTGGCCACTGATGGGCACAAATGCTCAGGAAATATACACCCACCAGTGGCTGCAAACCCTGTCTGGTGAGTAAAGTATGGGCGACATGATTGGAACACCAGGGTGCTGATTCGCCAAACCTTTTACGCCAAAACGTTAGCGTAAAAACTTTAAAAAGTTGCGCAATATGAACATTTCTTGTAAGTGCAGGGACGGGACTGGACGTGGCCATGCTCAATTTTCCAATTCATTAAAAGTGCCGATGTTTTGTTCAGAAATGCTCCTCCATTCCATGGAATTCTGGCGCTTAAAAGATTTGAAAAGTCGCCACGTTTTGGTGCAGCCTAGTTTTCGCGTCATTTTTTTCCCCAGCTACGGCAAAGTGAGTGGTGCTGCCATGGATGAGTGCATGGTCGGGTATGGCGAGCCCTGCTCATCTCTGAGCAACGTGCACGCCACTTTGATAAATTTAAGTGCAGCCTCGAGTTGTGGCAAAATTTTACGACTTTACAAAGCTTTTTACACCAAAATCCTGGTGCTTTGATGAATTGGGACCTAAGAGGTCTAGTTTCTACATATAAGGCTGGAGTCACACTAACCTGCGCAAAATACGGTCAGTATTTTACATGCGTAATACGGATCAATGACCACTAAATAGTGGTCCGTAGGTCATCCGTAAGCAAGGTGAGGTCGCGTATTTTGCGCATGCGTGTCTCCGTATGTAATCCGTATGCAATCCGTATGGCGAGATTTTCTCGCAGCCTTGCAAAATGGACATTTAACGGTTTTGAGGCCTGCAAACAATTTAAATCATTAGCCTGCACCCTATTTCTACACTCAGAAACAGGTGGCTGCCTACATTCTGTACATTTCTCACCTTGCTTTCACGAGGTGTGTTGGTGTTCTTTGTGCAGCATGGCAGAGGGTCTGACATTCAATACAACCGAGCAGGTTCTCTTTACCTGGCTTTTGTCACGGCGCTTTGGGCAACCATACCCAGTGATAGTGGATCCGCGGAGGAGGAGACGCATGTGGGTACATTCACTTTTGAGGCAACGACTCACAAGAGGGCATTTTCACCGCCTCTATTCGTCTCTGCGGGAGCATCCGGACAAATTTTACCAGTACTGTCGAATGAGCATTTCCACATTTGATCGCCTCTTGGAGACAGTGCGCCCTGGGATCACCTTTCAGGACACAAGGATGCGCAAAGTGATATCTGCAGAGGAGCGACTTCTACTCACAATACGGTATGTACTCCACAACCACATTCTCTATGTTCATAATGTGTGTGTTAATTTATGTTTTTTGGCCTTCTTGGACAAAGTTTAATACCCTCATCTTACTCAAAATATGTTTCACCTGACACAGCAGAATGTTACATCTAATATGTCCTGCATATCACTTAGTCATTGTGCCACCGCATATGTGTGTGTTGTTCTCTCTCATTTCCTGCCAAGTTTGGTTGGCATGTAACTGATTTTTTTTTACTTTAGCCATTCTAACCTGGACTATTTCTGTTGTTCTACAGCTTCCTGTCCACTGGCCTGTCTTATGCCGCCCTCCACCATGAGTTTCTCATTGGAAAGTCCACCATTTCAGGCATAGTGAGGTCTACATGTGCAGAAATCTGGACAAGACTCCATCAGGTGGTCCTACCCGAGCCCAGGATGGAAGACTGGTTAAGGATTTCAAGGGACTTTGAGGAGGACTGCCTGTTTCCAAATTGTATTGGGGCCCTGGATGGCAAACATATCAGGGTGCGTAAGCCGCCGAACTCAGGGTCCCAATTCTTCAATTATAAGCAATACTTTTCTGTTGTATTGTTGGCTCTGGTAGACCCTCAATACAAGTTTATAATTGTTGACATTGGGGCCTATGGAAGGACGGGAGACTCTAGAGTCTTCAATACTTCCATAATGGGTCGGCGGCTACGCACCAACCAGTTGGATCTACCACCACCACGCCAGCTACCAGGCTCCCCCGAACAATCAGTCCCTTATGTCCTTGTGGCAGATGAGGCCTTTCAGTTATCACGTAATGTCATGAGGCCATATCCCCGGCACAACCTTGACCACAGGCGCAGAATTTTTAACTTGCGCCTATCACGTGCTAGGCGACTGGTGGAGTGTTCCTTTGGGATTCTTTGTGCCAAATGGCGGGTACTCCAGTCTGCCATTCAGTTGAGTGAGCAAAATGTGAATGAAGTTGTGAAAGCCTGTGTTGTTCTGCCTAACTTCACCAGGATACATGATTGTTCCTCCTCTGATGGTGTTGTGCGTAGGCCGGACAATGTGCGCAGGGTGAGACCACCTATCATCCCTCAACGTAGACCGCTCTCTGGCCTCAAAGTGCGTGATATTTTCACTAATTACTTTATCTCACCTGAGGGGGCAACTTCTTGGCAAGAGAATGCTGTGTCTATGTTATAATTTCTTTTTTTCAAAGTGTGTCTAAATATATATTACTCAAGCCTTTTTATGATTCTATGAGTGTTTCTTTGCATTGGTTGGTGTCTGTAAGTATGTTGTGATGGATAGTGAGAAATCACACAGAGACGTTAACTAGAGTAGACAAATTTTTAGTTTTGCCTTTTTTTGTTTGTTTTGCTTAAAGGCAAACATAATTTTGCCAGAACACAAATTTGGCAATGGCCAAAATGACCTTTTGGGCCTTCTTTAACTTGGTGTAACATTAACATTACAGAAAAAAACTGCAACAAACATTATGCAATAACAACATTGCTGCATGCCTACATTAACCTTGATTAGGCAACAAAGGGAGAGCTCCATCACGAAAATAAAGTCAATAAGATAACACTCACATTTCCTCATAATGTTTTCCAAACATAGAAAGCTTCCATCATGACAGGCAAGGCTACCTCACATCTTTCACACAGATATTACCTGTCTGTAGAACAGACAATATTTAAGCATGCTATACTGGAAAGGATGAAAATACAAAACTCACTTGTTAAGACAGAGAGAGCGTGATATTGTGAATGCTGGTCGCCTCAAATTGTTTTACTAGAGAATGCTATTAACAAAGTTGATTACTTAACTAAAGGCAAGCACGCCTTTCCTATGCATTAGCAAGTGATTAGTGTATTTTCATCTTTTCAGGTAAAACAGCATAGCGCATTTAAATATTCTCTTTTATACACACATGTAATATCTGTGTGAAAGGCGTGAGGTAGCGTTGCCTGTTATGATGGATTGTTTCATATGTTTGGAAAACATTGTTTACAAATGTGAGTCTTAAATTATGTTCTAAATGCTGGTGAAGGAGAACACCTGTTTTTTTGTCTAGATTAGAAGCACCAGTTACCTATTACTGGACATCTCCAAATTTTTGAGTCATAAATCCTCATATGTAGGGGAAGGGGAATGGGGAGGAACAGCCTGTGGGTGCTGCTGGACATTGTGGCCAACATCGCCCTGTGTGGGGCCATACTGTTGCCCATGATGCTGTTGTTGTCCAGCCTCCTGGGCCTGTTGGTAATACTGCCCAGAGTAATAATGATGATGGTGAGGGGCTTCTTGTTGGCTCTGGTAGGCCCGTGGCTCATACCCACCAAGATAGCCAGATCGTCCCCAACCAGGTTGGGACCAGCCTCCAACACTGGGTGGGTACAAGTGGCCATATTGGTGGGGTTGGCTTGATGAAGACATTTGGGGCTGCGGAATAGAAGGATGGGTAGGGGGAGGAAGGGGTTGAGGTGTTGGCCCACGTATTAGGGGCTGTTCAGACCCTGCTTGAGCAAGCATCTGTGTGGATGGTCTCATGCGCATTAAATATCTTGGTGAGAGCTGCCACCTCTCCAGAAATTCAAACACCTCATATGGGGTATTGGGGGGGGTGCTTGCATCAAGCAGGATCTGAATACACCCCCTAATACGGAGCCTGACCTCACGGGTAAGGGCACGGAGATAAAGGGTGAGGCTACGTGCATAGGCCTCCTCACCATCATCTGTAGTGACTCTGGACAAGTAATTCAGCACCCCTGTGTCCACATGGGTCCGGCTCTCTTGAATGGCGACCTGGCGCCTTCTTATTCGCCGTGATGCAAGAGGAGCCTGTGGGGAGGGCCTGATCTGGGCAGTTGGGCTGCTGCTCAAGTTGCCCATCTCTTCCAGGATGGGTGAGGTTGCAGCTGCAGACCGTCCTGGTGGTGTGTTGTGTCGGGCAGCCATTGTTTGGTCTTGTGATGCCTCCTCTTCAGACATCCTTCTTGTAGGGGGAGAAGATGGGCCAGCCACCTCATCCCCTACAGGATCAATAATGGGCTCTGCCTCTGAGGCCGTTCCTCGATCCGTAAGGTTGGATTGAGTTCTTTTATGAAATAGAACAGAGGCAAAAATACATCAATATTTTTGTCCCTGTAAAGTATTTGTGTAATGTTTTTGTGTCATGTGGTGTGAGGTATGTACTTACGGTCTCAGAGCCAGAATTGGGGCGAGGAAGTTCAGCCGGTCATAGTAAATATATTTGCTCTTGACATGGCCAGCATCCCCACTCCTGGACCGCTGCTGGCATTCACGGCGGTACTGGTCCCGGATGCTTCTCCACCGTTTCATCACATCTTCCACTGCAATGTGACAGTAAAGTTTGTCAAAATCAGATATTTGAGAGGTCACATTTTCAAACAGTAGTCTAGGCATGGGGCCTTCTGGGGTGTGCGTTCTACCCATGGTGGCACATGTAATTGGGCAGATACCCAGGGTCTCATTAGCTCCCCTGAAACTAATTTTAGTGGCTAGGAGGATGAGGAGCTTGTGGCCTAACCCCTAATTATGGCTGTGTGAAGCCACGTGTCACATCCTAATGTAACGGCCTCATGAGGCTAAAATTACATACCCAGGAAGGGGGGGTGCTGATTGTAGAGTCATTTTATAGCGCGCGCTAAGGTTAATGATATTTTTATGGTTGCACTTACGAATTTTCTGCTGCTCATCACGTGGTCGGTCACCGAAGTCATGGTACATCTGGCGACAGATGCGCCTCCATGACGCCTCCTTTCTTGTGCGGTTAGCATAATTTGCATCGCGTGGGTCCCATATTTCGGGATGCTCCTGCACCAGCACAATTAGCATCTCCACATTAATGTACGTGGACGCCATGCTGCTGCTGTACTCCGTGGAGGCGTACTTCCTGGATGTCTGGAGCGCTTTTTGAGCTCATTTGCATGTCTAGGCTTCCTGATGATGGATTGGCCCATTTCCTGTCACCAGCCAAAAGACCAGCGTATTTCTCGCAGGTCACACGTGTGTTCCGTGTGTAATCCGTATTTTTTGCGCACCCATAGACTTGCATTGGCGTACTACGGGCGTAGTACGCTGACAATCGCAGCATGCTGCGAGTGGCACGGAGCGTAGAATACAGATGAGAAATATACGCCTGGTGCGAGTGACCCCATAGAGAATCATTGGTCCGTGTCTAATGCGTGCTTTTAGCGCCTCTCACGCACCCGTATTCCTCGCCAGTGTGACTCCAGCCTAAATGATACATACGTACATACATACATACATACATACATACATTTTATGATAAGGGGATATACACATAAATAAAGCAGCAATATATATTTCCTTTTTATGTGTATATCCCCCATTGTAAATTCTTCTGTGTATTAATTGCGCGGGTTTAGATTTTAGATTTTTTTTATTCCTGTTTTTATATACTAAAATGTAAAATAATCCTCAATAAAAATATATATGAAATAAACAATTGGACAGTTTGGGTTTTGTTTTTTGTTTTTTAATCTTTTGCCGTGAATATTTTCCAAAACATATTTTTTTTTTGTTTTTTTTGTTACATTTCTATATTTGTTAAAAAAAAACAAACACCCTGCTCCTCTTGTGTCCTTATTGGCACCAGTGCTTATCATAATTTATCAGGGCCCTTGCTAATGAGCTATGAATTACAGGTTCATCATGTATATGTCAGTCCTGGACTCCCTGGCTGCGTAAATTAATGGAACACCATTTCTGTGTTTGTTGTCGGGCGGTCTGTGTATTTGTAGGGTTACATTTCCAGGGCCGTTGATTTATTAGATGGCCTTGCTTCCTTCTTTCCAGCTACATGGCTTATATAATTACAGGAACCCGGGCCGTGTTATGGGTCAGAGCATCAAAGCTCACAATGACCAGCTCTGATTCGGCCGGCTACCAGGTTTGGTTTGGTGGCACTTAAAAAGCAGCTCACGTCCAGCAGGCCTATCCATCACCAGTGACATTAACTTTCCTTCCTGTGTTTGTACATCGGGGGGCCTGTGCTATATATTAGTTTGGGGTGAGTTTGTCATTACTTGGGAGTAAATGTTAGTGAAACAGATGTGACTCCGCATCCATCTCTGAGTGATGGCTTCCTGACTTTTGATCAGACGGTCTACCGTTATAAACAGTGTGGCTTGTAACACATTTTCATGTTGAAGTTTCTGTTTTGGGGAGAACGGTGTACCAAGTATGTGGCTGGATCGGTAATCCTGTTTTTAGGTGGTAGACATTTATCATGTAAGTTTGCCCCTAGAAGACGTGGTTGTGCCGCTGATCTCGCTGCACGTCTTCCTTTGTTCGATGATATTGCTATTCATGGTGAGCTACGTTCTTAAACAAAATTTCTTTCGAAAATTGAAGGGTTGTCCCTATCTGTAGAAGGTGATATTTTGCTTAATAACCCTTTAATAAAAAATAATGAATCTAGATCATTCAGTAGTCCTCTTTGGTCAAATTAGAAAATGTTTCGGGCACTTGTTTACAATGTTCTGGATAAGTTTGGTGGCACTGGCACAATCTATGACCGCCTGTACAGTTTCCATTCAGATTTTCCCAGCATCTGATGCTGTACGATATAGCTAGTCAGTCTTGTCTTTCAGCAATCAGCATGACCACCACTTTCGGCTGGCTAGGACTGGCTCACAGGTGAACTGGTGAATCCTCCGGTGGGCCACCCACCCATTACATGAGAAATGCTTAGCACAGTATACTGGATACCCTATAGAAAAAAGGCAGCATCTTTTCATTTTATCTAATAAGCCATCTCTAGTTTATCATGTAGAAGTATATACTGAGATGACGTAAAGGAGTGGTGGCAGATTACGTAATATTCCCCATTTTTTAGGCCCCGTCTTCTCAACCATCGTCACTGATTATCTTACAGCTTATTTATGTTCCTTTCAAAGGTAACATGTCATGTGTATACATAGGAAAAGATTTGTCAATTTTCTGGAGTGGGACAGGAAAAAACCCTGGCTGGTGAAGTTATGGGATTAGTCAGGTCTCTCCCTATTATCCCTGGATGGCTTTGCAACCGGTGTTTTCTCTGAATCGCTGCAACAGTTAAAGCACCACTCCAGCGTTTTTGGTTTTATTCTGAGTGCTGGATTGGTGCTTCCAGTCTAAGGTCCCTGACCATAGTCTTATACTCGCCCGTCGCCTTCTTTACATTCTATCAGCGCCGCCCCAGTCCCGCGGCGCCATCACGAGACAGCAACTACTGGCTCAGCACTCTGCAAGTCTTGAGAACCAGAACAAGACCCTCATAGTCTTGCATTGCAAAATGACCTGGCTGACTCCAACAAACATTGCAGCGATCCAGTAGGTCACAAACTGCTGGAGGCACCAGGAGCATCAGCAATAGGTGGAAAAGACAGTGGTGGGTAAGTATGAGACCTTAGATTAGAAGCACCACTCCAGCGCTGCAGTAAAGAAAAAAAAAACAAAAGCGCTGAAGTGGTGCTTTAAGAGTAAAACCTTTCTGTCTGCAGTCGCACAGCACAGCCAGGCTCTGATTCATGCTGACCATGGTTTTGACCTTCAGGACCACTTTGGAATCAAAGGTTTCTCAACAGATTCCGTTCTGCAAAAAAAAAATAAAACTTTAAGGCTTTGTGCATACAACGTCTTTTAGGCTGGAATCCGCCTAATAGCACTGCAAAAAACGAACATAGTGCCTAGTAGTATAAAAACGACTTTGCCCTGCACATGTTCTGTCTTTTCTGCTACTTCTAGCAGGAAGGATTTGGTTACCAGGAATTGCTTAAAAGAAGGAACGTTCATTCTTCAGGTGACTTCTGCAGGAAACCAGCCATCACATTAGTGGAAGGTACAGAGAAAAAGCTGCCACCTTTCCATTCACGTATATGAAAAATGTGCTGGGTGGAAATTTCCGAACATGGGGCTTATGTAATACTTGCATGTTTCTGGGTTCACACTACTGGTGGACGCTTCAAAAAATAGTTTAAAAAAATCGACAACGTTTCCTGATTTTGTCATGTGTATAAACCAGCAAAATCAGTGGCATGACAATATGTGCTTTCATCAGAAAGTTATACCGCTTGCCGTTTAAGATTTGATCTTCTGCTTGGGATCCTCCTACTTACAATTCATTATTATTGAAAGACTTCAAAACTGTGGTCCCCTTCAATCTCTGCTTTTTACTTCTTGCCGATCATCATTCAGTTGACCGCTGCAGACAGTCGTGTTTGAGCTCGGTGATCTCGTGCCAATGACATCATTGAAGCCACATGGTCAGTGAAGGACCTGAGTAGACAATGGCTGGGAACACCGTAGCGTCAGGGGATTAAAGACGGGGGGCATGTAACGTCCCTGCAGGTAATCAAATGCTTATTTCCGGTATCACATCTGATCACTGGAGGTCTCGACAACTTGTCATCCTGTGATCGGCCATTTAACTTCTTTAACCTGATTGTCTTTTTGAGAAGCCTGATCGGTTTGGGGCAAGGAAAGAGACGCATGGATGATAAATCCATTTTTGTATTGTTTGTTTGTGACATTGCTGGTAGATTAATTTGTAATATGACCAATTCACTATAGTTAGTCTATTTATGGATTGTCATCATGAGGACATGCACATTTTATTATACTTCATTTATCTGCAAAATAATGAAAAAGAGCAAAATCCATATCTGTGCGGCTCTGGTCTCGTGCTCACGTCTGCCCTACTTATGTAATGTCTACGCAGGCTGATAACCACAGCGGTGGCCTGTAGGTGAATTATGCAGCGTTTCACCGCAGACCACTGACCCGCGTGTTTCCATTCACAATGGCTGTTATCAGATTGTGCCAGGATTACATTTCCCAACTTCTCAACACCTGGTCGCTATAAGGCGATGCGCTTTCTGGACGACGTGACACATTTGTCTTTTTCTATAATTGGATGGTTTTTTTTTTAATTTGATAAAATGAGTGAAAAAAGTAATTTTATCCAAATATTTTTAAAGGGATTCTTGGACGAATGCACAGCTTTTTTTTTTTTTTTTTGTACTTCTGGGATGTTCCAACTTTTAATTCTATTTAGTTCAACGAAGATTTATATTATCTAGTTGTGACCCGTGATAATTTAGACCCTACCCAAAAAAAAATTACATGGCACTAAAACATCCCGCAACCATGTTACTGCTGCACATAACTCAGACCTTGTCATCTAAGGGGCACTACTGTTCCTATATTCTCACTTTATGCAGGGGACTTTTATTTTCTGTCTGATTTTGTATATTCGAATTGGATGGGTACAGATTTGTAGACCCAAATAAGCACTGGTTTTCGAGAAGAATAATACTGTAATACAGTGCTATACTGCAGCACATGGGGGTATGCACAGGCGCCCACTGTCCTGCATGTGTAGGCTCTCAGGTGCAAGCTCAAGGACCCTATATGAACCTTGCGTTCAAGGGGTTGTACAGCCAATTAAAGCTGGTGGCCTAAAGGCAGTCCGGCAGATTAGCTTTCCACTCTCATGAGATCTGCAGCCTCTTCATTGTTAACATCGGCTTTTGCAGATTGATTTGTGCTCACCTACGCTGTACTTAAAGGTAATTTATCAGCAGGGTTTTGCTATGGAATCTGGAAACAGCATGATGTAGAGGCTGAAGCCCTTATTCCAGTGATGTGTCACTTACTGGGCTGAATTTTACTGTTTCTATACAATTGGTGTTTTATCAGCAGGAGATTATCACTAAAGAACTAGTTGTCTCATGCCACATAGCACAACCATGCCCCCACCACTGATCAGCAGCTTTTTGACAATGTACAGTGTACACAGAAAGCGACACACAGTAAAGTAAGGAATACATCACTGAAATCCGGGTCCGTGTCCCTACATCATACTGCTGTCAGATTTCAGAGCAAAAAGCTTCTGCTGGATTCCTTTTAAAGGGTTACTCCTAAACTCCCCACCCCCAATAAACAAATATATAAGGGATAGTCTACTGATTACTGGGTATCTGGCTGCTGGGAACTTCAGGAACCCTGAAACATTTGGCTCTCCAGCACCTCTGCTCCATAAAAGACAAGGCTACAGTGCCTCAGTGTCTGCATCAGTGCCGTTGGACCCTATTGATCAGCAAGCTAAGCTTTAAGGCCTCTTTCACACTTCAGTCTTTTGACGTCAGTTATAAACAGTCAGTGTGAAAAAATGGATCCGTTTCCGCTTTGCCAAAAACTGATGCGACGGATCCGCTAATGTATGAAATTTAAAGCAACAGGACTCTGGAAAAGGAGAGAGAGAGATTTTTTTCGGTGCCAGAACGGCTTTTGGGGTTAAATTGCATGAATGGAAGCTCTTCCTGGCATGCTCAGTATATAAAAAAAAAACGGAATCCATTGGCGGATTCTGTCAATTAATGGTTCACAACGGATCCGTCACCCTTAGGCGTCCATTATAGCACATGGTGGACAGCGACGAATCCGTTGCTATCCGCCATTTCAATGCAGACAAAAAAAAAGTTTCAATGTCCGTCCACTCCAGACAGCGGACGCCAAAATTATGACGATCCGTCAAAAAACGCATGACAATCTGTCACTAATGTAAGTCTATGGGAAAAAATGGATTCTGCCAAAAAAAATGTCGAGTCCGTTTTTTTCCCAAAAGCGGCGGATTTCAACTGACGTCAAAAGACTGAGTGTGAAAGAGGCCTAAGGGATATTTGTTGTTTTGGTACTAACCCTTTAATAGCGCAAGTGCAAGGTATTGTAGTTTTTTTTCCTATGCATGCAAAGCATAGAGTTTGAGAACCAGCCATTCATATTTTTTTTCAAATTGCTGGCGCCCCTTTAAAAGATGGCGCCTTGACTTTGTCGCGTTACTTACAATGCCACAGATCAAGTGCAGAAACTCATCGCTCACACATGATTGGGGTCCGACGCCTCCCCTTTTGACCTATTTATGGTATAATAATGTTTTCAAGTATATGCAACTACTGTAATGTTATCTTTAATTTTTTTTTTTGCCATTTAAAGGGGTTGTCTGTGCTCCATGACTGAAGAATTGTGAATCCTCACGGCATACAATATATGCACTGTCGGGATTCATCTGCGTATGGAGCCGGCTGGCGTGTGACCACAAGTATATGGTTTCCATACGTGCTTTCACGTACCGACTAGACGTGCACGGCCTCACTCGGTACAAGTTCTAGTTGTACTGAGACCAAAGGTTGCAATTCATACTCTCCCTCTGCCGACTCCAGGCATTCCTGACAGTGAGCAGTGTGCGTGCTGTGAGGATTCACAAGACTGCAGTCACATAGTGACTATGGACTTGAGCCCCAAGCCTGGACAACCCCTTTAAGTTTGCGGACCTCTGTTTAATGCCATTGCCTCTTATATAATTGTATGTTGGTGACTGACAGTTTTTGTTCCCCCCCCCCCTTTTCTCTTGCAGAGGTGTGCTCCTGCCTCAATTCGCCTTATGGACAATGCACAGTTTCAATTTGGTGAGTTTGCTTAGTAGAGATAATCCCTTGTGCTGATGTAATGCTGTGAGGGGCTCATGTATCCAGTTCTCAATGTGTCTGAGGATACAATTTGATAGCAGCGTTTTGCAGAGTGGCGGACTTGTTCTGCAATCAATACCAATCAATATGTAATTATTTTAACCCTCAGCATGTCTTTGTAATATGCCGTCCACTTATCTGAAAACTTCAGTTAGGGACTGAAACCTTAATTAGTGAACAGTCACTGTACTGTATTTGAGGAAACCAATGGACTTCAGGGAAATAACGCAAGTAATGTATAAGGGAACTCCTAGTTGTCATCATAAGCGTAATCTGCGTGGGAGGCTGTTGGTATATTGAGATAAAGAGCCTGCATTATGGCTGTGCTGACCCCCTGTCCCCAATAGGAATCTGCTAAACCAGCAGCTTGGCTCAGTGTTGGCCAGTAAAGAGGCCCACCGTTAAGCTCTTCACTAGTATAAATTAAAGGCTTCAGCTAAATTTTAGCAGTTACTCTATACACCTGCAACTTGCGAAATCGTGACAGTGTGTAATAAGCACACTGTCAGGATTCCACTGTTTTCCTGCTCAAGCGACTGCCAGTAAGCGATTTGGCATAGAAGCGGTCCCACGGCGACTAGCTTCTCATCTGCTTCTCTAAATAGAACAGTGAGATAAACAGTAAAAGTTGCTAGTTCAATCTTGACGAAAACTACGCTGTTATTTGCCCGCCCTCTCGAGCCGGAAACGGAATGAACTATTGACAGTGTGCACGTTACACAGTCAGGATTCAGCAATCTGCAGTCATATAGTGATTGCAGAAAATTAGTCTGAAGCTCCGGAAACCCCTTTTAATGAAGAAATTATTAGAATCGCCTTTTCAATTTGAGTGTATTAACAGAAACTCCTCAAATAGGATCTGTTGACCCTTCTGACATATTAGTCATTTTTTCATTAAATAATTTTGGAGCATCATTATAATAAATAAGGGAACAGGGAAGAGTTAAATTAAGTGGGTTGATGAGCCAGTCTAGAGATGTGGTTTTAAAGCATGTTTAAAAATGTGAGGGCTACGTATTAATCGGATTGTAGGGTATAGTGCATTCCAGAAAACTGGCGCAGCACGAGAAAAGTCTTAGAGATGGAAGTGAGAGGTTAGAATTATGGAGAATATTAGTCTTAGATCAGTTGCAGAATGGAGAGCACGGGTAGGGTGATAGATGGAGATGAGGGAGGAGATGTAGGGTGGTGCAGAACTGGGGAGAGCATTGTGGGTGAGAGATGTTTATATTGTACGCTGAAGTGGATGGGTAACTATTGGAATGACTGGCACAAGTTGGAGGCATTGGTGTAGTGGCTGGATAGAAATACAACCCTGATTGCTGCATTCAGGATGGGCTGGAGAGGAGAAGGGTTAGTAAGAGGTAGAACCAGAGAGTTGCAGTAGTCTAGATGAGAATGAATAAGAGAGACAGTAAGAGTTTTTGCAGTTTCAAAGGTGAGAAAAGGTCAGATATTGGAGATGGGTTTTTAATTGCGGGTGACACAGGTGAGCGATTGGATATGGGGAACGAATGAAAGTTCTGTGTCAAAAATCACTCCAAGACAGTGAGCATGGTTCTTGGGAGTTATAGTTGAGCCACCCAAGGAAATTGCAGCATCAGGTTTAGGTAGGTTAGTGGAGGGAGGAAACACGAGACATTGATTTTTGGAGAGATTCAGGAGCAGAATAAATGTAAAGAGACCCTGTTTCCATTGTTGTATCACTTAGTGTACTGGGTGCCACAGTTGGGACCGAATCAGAGTTTTTAGATGTATCATGAAGCAGAGCTCTAAAAGCTGCCCCCTCCCACCCCACAGCTCTCTGTGTACATTGTATATTGATAGTAAGCTGGTAATCAGTTCTGGGGGAGTGATTGGGCCAGGATGCTCATGAGATGTAGTCCTGTGGTGTTAATCTGCTGCTAAACCACTAAAATATGAATTGTATTGAAACAGCACACAGCCTAATAAGTGACACATTGCTGAAATCAGTCTCTGAACTCCTACTTCGTGCTGCTCTTCAATTTCATAGCATAAACCTGCTGATAGATTCCCTTTAACAATCTTTGACTATTGCCAGCATATTCTGCAGGACTTGGCAATAGAACAAGTAACTAGAAAAGACAAGCGATAACAAAATATACATTTTTTTTCAGTTGAAGCTCATCCCTTGTTAAATACTCTGTGCTTCTAAAAGAGGGCACCTCCCTCCCTAGAAGAGGGGTCAGGAAGCCATGGCATGAGTGCCACAGATGGTACATGGGGCTTAGGTATCTGGCACACTGTAAGGTGCAGACTGTGTACAGATCCTGTGCTCCGGAACCCACAGTACGGAGTGCTGCTGAATTTGCTCACAGGTGGAAGATAATGGGGCTGAAAGCCACACATGCATGTGACCGCTGAAGGAAAAACCTGAACGGCACTGTTATTGTGGGATGATTTCTGATGGGATGACATCCTGTCTAAGAGTCACCTGACCCTGTAGCCTGTCCGCCGCCAGTCTTAGAGGAGACCACCAGAGCAGCCAGGATTAGAAGGGGTAAATAACTTTTTTTTTTTTTTATAAAGAACCCTTTACTATGGAAAACTTCTTGAATTGTGCTTGTGTAGATGGAGGGTCACCAATTGTGTGGATCAGTACTTAATCACTGGTTTCGCCTACCATTGTCTGTTATACTAACTAGCAAAGAAATTACTTTCTGTCCTTTTTCTTAATGGAAACCATAAAAATAATCATCTTTACGCAGACCTGTTATGTTAAAGTTCTGGAAGGGTATTCTAAATAAATTCCTATCCTCTGTTAAAAATAGCTAATTTTTAACCCTGTATCTTCCTGCAGTAAGGTCGTTGGGACATATGAGGGAGTGGGATATTGTGGGGTTGATCTGCAATCATGCCTTATTACACTGCTCAAAAAAATAAAGGGAACACTCAAATAACACATCCTAGATCTAAATGAATGAAATATTCTCATTGAATACTTTGTTCTGTAGAAAATTGAATGTGTTGTCAACATAATCACACAAAAATCATCAATGGAAATCACATTTTTGAACCAATGGAGGCCTGGATTTGGAGAGACCCCCAACATGAAAGTGGAAACAAGTCAAAATGATGCTCAGTATTGTGTGTGGCCTCCGCGTGCCTGTATGACCTCCCTACAACGCCTGGGCATGCTCCTGATGAGGTGGCGGATGGTCTCCTGAGGGATCTCCTCCCAGACCTGAACTAAAGCATCCGTCAACTCCTGGACAGTCTGTGGTGCAACGTGACATTGGTGGATGGAGCGAGACATGCTGTCCCAGATGTGCGCAATCAGATTCAAGTCTGGGGAACGGGTAGGCCAGTCCATAGCTTCAATGCCTTCATCTTGCAGGAACTGCTGACACACTCCAGACACAAGAGGTCTGGCATTGTCCTGCATTAGGAGGAACCCAGGGCCAAGCGCACCAGCATATGGTCTCACAAGGGGTCTGAGGATCTCATCTCGGTACCTAATGGCAGCCAGGCTACCTCTGGCGAGCACATGGAGGGCTGTGTGCCCCTCCAAAGAAATGCCACCCCACACCATTACTGACCCACTGCCAAATTGGGCGTGCTGAAGGATGTTGCAGGCAGCAGGTTCACACTCCGCACATGTGACAGACGTGACAGAGTTTGGAGACGCCGTGGAGAGCGATCTGCTGCCTGCAACATCCTTCAGCATGACTGGTTTGGCAGTGGGTCAGTAATGGTGTGGGGGTGGCATTTCTTTGGAGGGCCGCACAGCCCACCATGTGCTTGCCAGAGGTAGCCTGACTGCCATTAGGTACCGCGATGAGATCCTCGGACCCCTTGTGAGACCATATGCTGGTGCGGTTGGCCCTGGGTTCCTCCTAATGCAGGACAATTCCAGACCTCATGAGGCTGTAGTGTGTCGGCAGTTCCTGCAAGATGAAGGCATTGAAGCTATGGACTGGCCTACCCGTTCCCCAGACCTGAATCTGATTGAGCACATCTGGGACATCATGTCTCGCTCAATCCACCAATGTCACGTTGCACCACAGACTGTCCAGGAGTTGACGGATGCTTTAGTCCAGGTCTGGAAGGAGATCCCTCAGGACAGCATGCCCAGGCGTTGTAGGGAGGTCATACAGGCACGTGGAAGCCACACACAATACTGATCGTTTTGACTTTTTCCACTTTAATTTTGTCTTGTTTTGATTTTCATTTTGACTTGTTTCCACTTTCATGTTGGGGGTTTCTCCAAATCCAGGCCTCCATTGGTTCAAAAATGTGATTTCCATTGATGATTTTTGTGTGATTATGTTGAGAACACATTCAACTTTGTACAGAACAAAGTATTCAATGAGAATATTTCATTCATTTACATCTAGGATGTGTTATTTGTGTTCCCTTTATTTTTTTGAGCAGTGTATATACACATTGAGTTTAGTTAAAATATATCCACACTGACAGCATTCACACTTGGGGCGTATTTAGAAATTCAGGGGTCCAATAGCTAATATCTACACCTATTCCACTTATATTTAGTGGACGATTATAGCAAAAATGGTTTAAAACTGGAATACCCCTTGAAAAAAATGCCTTGGGCTGCCAGTGGGTGTCACCATGCATCTTACCTTATCTAACCGCTTAGATGCCAGGGTTACTGTTCACTGTTGCATCTAAGGGTTTACAGTGCTGTGATCAGAGATTGGTTACAAAATTCTCTTGACTTATGTAGTACATATACAGTAGAAGTCGGGAGAATGGGCTGGGGCCATTTGCTCACAGCTCCATAGTGGTCAGCTGGCCTGCTGTCATTGGCCTCCGATTTACGCACTCCATACAGATAGACCCCCCAGTCATCTAATGAAGGCTCCACAAGAGAGTCCTTTATCGCTGATCAGGCTGGTGTACCTTGATGTGCCCACCAGTAACCAACTCTAGGGCCATGTAAATGTGACATTATCCCTAATCTCAAATTTATAAAAGCGATGAACTGGTTAGATTGATAAATGAATAAGGGGCCCACCGGAGGATTCTCCTGTTCTCCATTCGGCCAGTCCACGCCTGAGTGAAGCAATCTGATGCACTGCTCAATATAGAGACATCCTAAAAATACAACCATACACTGTGTAGTATGTGTTACTTACACATGGGAGCCTATGAATAACATATGCCGGTCTATGGCTATACCACGGCATGCATTAGGGACATACATCAAACGTATGTCGGAGTAGACCCTAAACTATAAATCACTTCTCTCATTTCAGGCCTATGTCCAGTATTCGGCCTAAACTTGTTACTCATGTACGGTATACATACTCGTGCTGCGACCTTCCGTCTTTTCTAGTTCTACCCAAGCCTTTCGTGTACTTATAAGACGTGGACATCACAATCTCTCATATAAGGGCAAAGACAAGGAACTTCTGCCAAAACCTCCCTTTATCTCTGTTCACACGACGCCTGCAGCCGATGTAGGAGCTTCCCAGGCCTATAGGATATATTATGGGGTATGATTTTATGGGGTATGAATGTCAGTGTTTTGTTTCCCACCAATTTGAGGTCTTACTTGGCATGGCTTTAGCAAGAAGCAGCTTTTATATTTAACCCTTCCATTGTCAGCCTGGCCAGGCTCCTACTTAAATGCAGCACGTATAACATCCCAGCCTGACAATGAAAGGGCAGGAATGCACTTGCCCCCTTATATTCCTCCCCCAAACATGAGTTGAACCTGTATGCTTTCTCACTGAATGTTCATCACAGCCGCTTACTCATTTATATTTGATTTATTTGTGCATGTATGTATTTTTATTTTACAGGGCATGCTCTTAAACCTCAGGTGGCCTCAATTTTTACTTCATTTTTGGATGGGTTAAAAAAATTCTACATCACAAAGGTACAGTTTTTTTGTGTGTGTGTTTTTAAAACTTTTTATTTTTTTTGTCATGTAGTCAGGCGAACGTTGCAAAAATGTCGGTAGCATGTACGTGTTGGGAGCATACTGCTCTTAGCTTCTAGTGGTATTAAACTACCCGTGACTGAGCATTGAATTCAGAGCATTATCCTGCTGAGCCCATAAAGGCTTCCTATTAAATGTAGCATCATAATTTTACCAAAGTACTGTTCATTGTGTATGCACCCAGCAGCAGCAGCTCCTCACTCTCAGCGTGTGCCATGAGGCCTACACCACACTTTGATCCCTGGGTGGAACGTGCACCGTATGCACCGATGACCCTTTATGTAACGCAGGATGAATTGGAGGGTTCTTAACCTTGGGTCCCTTTCCGTCATACGGTATTTTGTATCCTTGTTGCATGTTTCTGTTCAACCTTTCTTGTCATGAGATCCACACCCCGCTCTGAGATGGTCACCAGCCATATTCTACATTTTTTTTTTTTTTTTTTTTTAAAAAAGCCCCATGTTGTCCCATTTTTTAAAATTGTATTTTTCCCTAAATACCCCCTTGTAATTTATGCCCACGTGCCCATTTATAAAGGTATGGAGGCAGACGTGGCCCCTTATAACTTGGGAAAGGAGTTTAAACCTATGAAAAGCCCTCCTAAGTTGGTATACCTCCAAGATGATCTGTACTTAGAAACTGAGAAATACACCCACCAGATCGGGTTGTGTTAGTTGGAGGCGCAACCCCGATATCCGGGTAGTGCACAGTCTGCAGCGTACGCCACCAGCAAAGGCGGAAAAAGGCTGGATGCGACACAGCTGTTGCTGATGTGGTAGGTGACCATTCCCGTACACTGTATTAATGCTGCATTTGCCCCATTATAAAGTAACAATGCTGGATGTGCCCCCTTATAAAGTAGAAATGCCGCATCTGCCCGCTTATAGAGTATCAGCACTCAGGGGGGCATGATTACTTTTAACGTGCCATAGGTGCCACCTTCATGGTAAACATGCCGTCTGAGTGCCCCATAGCAAGTAATCATGCCGACTAAGTGCACCCCTTCAGAAATAGTAATGCCCCCTGTGGCCGCCTATACAGAGTGGCACTGGCTTGAGCAGACAGTTGCAAGCCCCACATCGTGCCTAAGGGAATTACTTTTGTGACCCTTGGTAGTCCTGTCTCTGCACTACCTACAGGAGGGGGGAGCATGAAATTTGTGTTGACCAATGTAACCTGCCAAACCTCACATCATCTTCTAAACAATTACTAAAGGGGTCATCTGAAATTGGCAAAGAAAAAAGGATCTTTTGGGGCCTAGTGGGGCTAAATCAGCAACATCAAGCACCGCCCATAGGCAAGGATCGCACTAGTACCGGGGGAAATAATTGTTGTTTTCTGATTACC
This sequence comes from Dendrobates tinctorius, assembly GCF_039654945.1. Classification (NCBI taxonomy): domain Eukaryota; kingdom Metazoa; phylum Chordata; class Amphibia; order Anura; family Dendrobatidae; genus Dendrobates; species Dendrobates tinctorius. The sequence continues at coordinate 3,885,455 of NW_027361724.1, forward strand.
AATAACTTTAAAAAAAAGTTAATACAGTAATCCAACTCCAGATACATCGACACGCCCCCATTGCACTCCCAAGTTAATTTGCATGTGGCTTCAAAGCTTCATTTTTTAGCACTGACATTTGCATTTACCGCTAGACGGGTATCGTTTTTTTTTTTTTTATTGGCATATTACTGCCACACTAGATTCAATCAATATATAATAGTAATATCGCCCTGACAAGTTCCTTTGAATAATGTCTTCAAATCCAAGTCTCAGTGCCGGGGACCATTGTACACCTTTTTTTTTTTTTGGGGGGGGGGGTCCGTGATCCCTCTCCTGATTGTAGTGCGTTATCTAGAATCCCCCCCCCACTTTCTGAAGCCTCCTACGCCTACAGTGGATCTGAAGGATGCTGGAAGGCTAAGCTAAATACCGGCATGAGATTGTCAAAAGTGAGAACACGTTGCCGACAACGGATTCCCTTGACTCCAGCCTCTATGATGCATACTTGCCCGAGCAAGAATGTCTGTTCTTCAGTGGTCAAACAGAAATCGCGGGGTCAACATGCCGATCCCGAGGATAGGGCAAAGCTTATTGTACACTGGAAGTTTCGAACTTTGTTGGAACCCGTTTGATTTTAAGAATTATTTAAAAAAAAAAAAATTGTATCAGAGGAATTCTATTCTTATAATAACCAATAGTCCCAAATGAAGCATCCAACGTTTGTGAAATTTTCAGTAGTTTTTCATTATCTAGAAGGGACCGCCACTACAATTGGAAAAAGTGGATCATAACATATTTTAATGGACTCAATTAATTAAATTTTTTATTTCTTTTTTTAAGTATGGAAATAAATGTTTTCCAACTAATGTGTTAAATTATTTAAATGCGTTTCTTGTCTTACTATTTAATTAAAGCCCAGCGCAATTCCACTTTATGGTTTTATGCTGCAATTTGTAGAAAGTACAGGTAAAAACCATCAGTCCTGGGAGAAGCGCCCCTCCCATATGTTTTGTTTTTTTGGCAGACCACGTAGAACCACTCAGCGGTGATCAGATTGTTCCAGAGGTTTTCATGTTCTGATTAAAGGTATAAAGGATAAATACTAAGCAGAGCTGTGTCTTAAGATGGACCGGACCCCGGCACCCTCATACCGGATGAGGCTGTTGTGTTGACCTCAACAATATTGCGCATCAGTTCTGTAGAAAGCATGAAGCATTAGGTTGCTAGAGAAGCTGTAACTTTACAGAACTGAAACTAAAGGGAACATGAAACCTCCACCAGGAGACCGGGTGAGCCGCTCAGCGGGTGCGAGAGCCCAATTATTAAAGGGGTGTAGTATAAAAGGATATAGGATATTCGTTTTCCCGCTCTTGCTGTCATTTAAAGGGGATGCCTCATAAATAACCTACATGTCTGACTTTTAGGACCCCACTTATCACACCATGGAGTCCTTTTAAATGGCCACAACCGAGATGCTACCAATCTAAATATATTGATGATTTACCACTATAGTCTTTATCTTTTTGTTTACTTTAAAAGAAAGGAAAAACTTTTATTCCCTTAAACTAGAATGCCCCTTTAATTCCATGAGCATCTTATAGATACTCTTTATTGTCGGATGAGACTCTGTGTAATCCCTAAGGAAGCTGTAACAGTAGACATATCAGTTGGCACCAAGTTTTCCCAAATCTTCCTTAAGAAATAACAGAATAAAATTCTCAATGCTTTAGAAGAGGTCAGCACATGGACTTAAAAGGGTACACCTATCTCCAAAATCCTATCCCAATATGTAGTAGGTGTAGCTATAATAATAGTTGGCAAATACCTCCATTTAGAAATGTGGTATAGTTCTTCTGATTTGTGATGTTGTTTACCCCATGTGTAGGGCATTGCAGCAGATAAGGTATCCATGGTTACTGCCGCTCATATATTGAGTTATCGGTTAGTGGTCGTAACCATTGATGCCTAGCCTGCTGCAATGTCCTGCATATGAGGTAAGTGACATAGCTAATCAGAAGAACTATACTACATTTCTAATTGGAGGTATTTGCTAATATTATTATTACACCTACTGCATATTGGGATAGGATCTTGGAGATGAGAATACCCCTTTAAACCACCTTACAATTTTGTGGTGAGCAATAGGGGATGTAGTAAATAATGGCCTAAGACAATATATAACCTTTGCATAGACATGAACTTTGGTCATATAGAGGATCTTCCTGCTGGAGAAAACCAAAATTCTACAGAACCTTTTGGCAGACTTGATAAGATTTGTCAGCTTTACCATACAACTGCTTAATTTTGATAAGATTCAGATATTTAATAGTCCCTTTATTAATCAAACTCTGTAATAAAAGGTGTTGTGTCCATAGTTGCGCCTATTTCTGGAGTTAATCTGATAATGCCTGGTGACACTAAATGGAAAACTATTTGAGAAGCTGAGCACGTCTAGTCGGCATGTGACCGCAGGTATGCACATCACATACATGCCGACACATGAGCGCCCACTTTCACAGGGAATCCTGAAGGTGACGTGCTGGGATTTTTTTTTTTTTTTTTTTTTTTTTTTATATATATATAATGTTCAGTGTTCTTTTGATGTTGATAAATCATTTAGAAATCACATGACCGAAAACCATTAAGAAAGTACAATGAGGATCTCCCCAAATTATATAGGTGTACAGAAAGATACACGGGCTGCAAAGTATTTCTGGAATTTAGCTAATGGTTTTACCTCTTAAAGGGAATCTGTCACGAGATTTTTGCTCTCTAAGCTGAGAGCAGCATAATTTAGAGACAAAGACCCTGATGTGTCGCTTACTGGCTGCTTGCTGTAGTTTTGATAAAATAACATTTCTCTGCTCTAAATTTCCAAGTTCTCTGAATGCTGAGCTCTGTATAACCCTACCTACACCCCTGATTGACAGCTTTCTGTGTACACTGTGCATAGGCAGAAAACTAGTTGCGGTTATACAGGGCTCAGCATTCAGAGAATGCAGAAATCTACAGCAGAGAAAACTGAACTGTTATTTTGTCCAAACTGCAGCAAGCAGCCCAATAAGTAATACATCGCTGGATTCAGGGTCTCTGCCCCATATCAAAAACCTGGTGAGAGATTCTCTTTAAAGTGATCTTTACAGTTGCTAACCAAATCCCTCTAGTAAATGATGCGAGTCTGCTGTTTTTGTCCACAAGAATAGGGCTATAGGCTATGATTTAGATCCAAATTTTGCTGGATTCTCACTGAAAATGATTATTTTTATTGCACACCCCTTCTCTTATAGGTAACTTCTAAGACCAGAATAGGGTTTCATTAGTCATATGTTTCTAAAACTCACTTAATACCTTAAATTCTGCTGCTTTGTTTTACAGTTTAAAGGATTTGATCCAAATCATCTTTGTGTCGCCACGTTATTGTTTGAAGGTGACCGCGAGAAGGTCCTGCAACACGAGAAACAAGTGTATGACATCGCTGCAAAGTTTGGGTGTGTACATAGGGCTTTCTGATTTCCTCTTATGTCCTTTTTTTTTTTTTTGCCTATTTTACAGTAAAAGAAAAGTCCTCACAATAGATAAGCTGTGTGTAAAACGATGCTCCATTACAATGTTATGTAGGTATCAGCCAGATGTCTTTGACAAATGGAAAGGGGTTTGCAAAAGTTCATTTTAAACAATAGATCTAGGAATAATAATAAGTTCCACAATGTGATTGTGAATGTGTTAAAATAAAATGTTCCTGTGCCGAGATAATCTTATAAATGTGCCCCTGTGTAATGGCTGTGTCTGACCGTACAGGGACCTGGTCTGATCATACCACAGCTCCTGGGCAGGGGAGGAAGGAAAATAGTATACAGACATTACAGCAGGTGATTCTTTCTGTGAAGGAAAATATTGTTTAATAGACAGTGAAATGTTCTAGCTCACAGGAATAATCAGCTGAGAACCCCTGCTGTCCTGTCTGTATATTCTTCATCCCACTCGACCCCCTGCCCAGTAGATGTGGTACGATCAGACCAGGTCCTTGCCCGGTCAGACACAGCCTTTACACAGTACACAGCAGGGGCACATTTATAAGATTATCTCAGCACAGGAACATTTTTTTTAAACACATCCAATTGTGGAAACTATTATTATCCCAAGACATATTGATTAAAATAAACTTTTGTTCTTGGGAAAACCCATTTAAAGGGGTCATACCACAAGCATTTATCATTGTGGTCTGACTGCTGGGGTCCCCAGAGATCCAGGGAACATGTGGGCCCAAAATCCTGTGTGAATGGAGCTCTACCACGCACCTGCGTGACCACGGCTTCAAACATTTCTGTCGGTCTGTGGAAGCGGTAGAGTGACCACAGCTCCCAATACATTGTAAGTGGAACGGTGGCCGTGCCTGCATTCAAGCTGTGGGGTAAAATGGGGCAGTTACTTAGGATCATGGTGGGTACCAGAGTTTGATCTACACCAATAATTTATCTTATGTAAAGTTATTGGAACTGATCGACGTTTCCTTCGCCAGGTTCAGGACAGCAGATTATAGCCCTGATTCAGCAGACAGTTTGCGCCAAATTTCTGGCATAAAGCTACTTAATTAGTCACAATATTGAGTTGTGCAAATACGTTGTCTTTTGTCTTTTTTTTTTTTTTTTGGTCAATGTGCCCATTCTCGCTTGACTACTTCATCATACATTATGCCACATAAGTGGCATAAATCACGACCGGAAATGCACGCCGTCCCCTAGAGTAAATTTCTTACACTGGCACACACTCTCAATGAATTTGGCGCGTCTTCCCGACCCTTTATCAAGACTGGCTTTAGAAAACACCAATTTTGATGAATTCGGCGCCTATGTCTACTGCACTAAACATTATATTTTCTCCCACTTTTAAAGCTGAGCAGTTCTAATTAAAAAGAAAATGTTCTTGCTATTTAATAACAGGGTTATCGTTAAATAGGTTCCAAACCAGGGCTCTGCTTCAAGTATCTGCAACAGGAAGAAGTGATTATACAGCAGTTTATTGAAGAGCTTACTAATGTCCTCATTACAGTAAATTATAGGAATATTAAAATCCTCCAAGGGTCGCTGACCATATGAAAGCACGTCACAATCTGAACAGTGCATGTATCCCCATTAGCTGCTGCAGAACCTCAAAGTGCCCAGCATCTATCGCCAGAAAACGCCGCCATTCTTTTCAAAAACATCCAAGTTTGGTATCGTTATGTTGCATGTTGTTCACACTGTACGCAGGGAAAAGCTCCTGATGTACCCTAAATCACGGCAATATCCATCAGCCAAAAACTTCCAAGTGAAAATAAGGAAAAAGTATCCTCTTAGAAGATGTTTTCACTGCATCCCTCAGGATAAAATAAAGTTTTTTTTACTTATTTTTTTTTTTTTTTTTTTTTACCGTATACTAAGGTATACCATCCAAAAAGACATGCGTTGTACATTGAGAGTGTTCCCAAACTTGCGTGTTAAATGTAGGGCAAAAATGGGGTATGAACATAGCCTAAAAGGGAGAATTGTATCACAGTATCGTTTATCTATTTTTTTTATTTTTACCTACAATGTAAAAAAACATAAGGAAGCGAAACTCTGCGCTTGGTTTTTGCTGTAAAGTGGAAAAAAAAAAATAAATATATTGTTATTCCGATATGATCCTAACCCGGACCTTCGTCAGAACTGATTTCCGCAGTGCAGGGGGTGCGTATGAAAATGGAGCAGCGCCGTGGAAGTGCGTCCTAGGTCTGTGATAAAGCGCCGAACATTATATACGAGCACTCCCAGATGCTCGGATAAGACCTCCTGCACATTCGCTCATCACTAGTAGAGATGTCTAATGGTGGTGAGGGACGAGATTAACTTGTACACAAAATGGCCCATACTAAAATTATAGTCAAAAATTGTCTCCTGTAAAACACCCTGAGAAGACAAGTAGGCAATCAGCTAGAGAAAGGTTCAATCTCCAGAGGAGACAGGCCATCTTCACCGTAAGAACTATTAATCTGTGGATTCGTCTACCTCAGGAGCTGGTTACAGTGGGAACCGATGATGGTTTCGAAAGAGCTTTAGAACAATAATTGTGTGAAACCGTTTTCTAAATGTTTAATCCAGTGGATCAACAGGTGGAATCAGGAGGAAAATAGTTCTAGTGTGGACTGGATCATGCATCGTGGTCGTGCATGTTCCTCTTCCCTTTGTCCTTTCCATCCTTTGGGAGAACTATACTTTTCCATCTGTATTAGCTATATGTATAATGCAGCTGCTGAAGAATTTTTGTTTTACTTTTGGACTTCCTCTTGATCTTGCACATAACATGCGATTAGTTTACATATCCATATGCTGAGTGCAGGCATTGAATAGGTGTAAAGCATGTACAGGTGCATCTCAGAAAATTAGAATATCATCAAAAAGGTAATTTATTTCAGTTCAATACAAAAAGTGAAACTCATGTATTATATAAAGTCATTACAGAGTGATCTATTTCACGTGTTTATTCCTGTTAATGTTGATGACTATGGCTTACAGCCAATGAAAACCCAAAAGTCATTATCTCAGTAAATTAGAATACTTTATAACACCAGCTTGAAAAAATGATTTTAAAATCCCAAATATTGGTCTACTGAAATGTATGTTCAGTAAATGCACTCAGTACTTGGCCGGGGCTCCTTTTGCATCAATTACAGCATCAATGCGGCGTGGCATGGAGTCGATCAGCCTGTGGCACTGCTGAGGGGTTATGAAAGCCCAGGTTGCTTTGATAGCAGCCTTCAGCTCGTCTGCATTGTTGGGTCTGGTGTCTCTCATCTTCCTCTTGACAATACCCCATAGATTCTCTATGGGATTAAAGTCTGGCAAGTTTGCTGGCCAATCAAGCACAGTGATACTGTTGTTTTTAAACCAGGTATTGGTATTTTTGGCAGTGTGGACAGGTGCCAAGTCCTGCGGGAGAATGAAATTTCCATCTCCAAAAAGGTTGTCGGCAGAGGGAAGCATGAAGTGCTCTAAAATTTCTGGGTAGACTGCTGCGCTGACTTTGGTCTTGATAAAACACAGTGGACCTACACCAGCAGATGACATGGCTCCCCAAACCATCACTGATTGTGGCAACTTCACACTAGGCCTCAAACAGCTTGGATTTTGTGCCTCTCCACTCTTCCTCCAGACTCTGGGACCTTGATTTCCAAGGTCTAGAGTCCGTCTCATGTTACCACGACGAGTGTGAAAGCACAACCAACATTCAAAAGTGACCAAAACATCAGCCAGAAAGCATTGGTACTGAGATGTGGTCTGTGGTCCCCACCTGCAGAACCACTCCTTTATTGAGGGTGTCTTGATAATTGCCAATAATTTCCATCTGTTGTCTATTCCATTTGCACAACAGAATGTGAAATTGATTGTCAATCAGTGTTGCTTTCTATGTGATACCGGAAAGATGTATATCTTTGTACCATGTTAGCCAGTAGATAGAAGCATATTTAGGATTGAGAGTCCTCAGTGGTTGATACCTTTTAATGGCTAACTGAAAAGATGGTAACACATTGCGAGCCTTCGAGACTACTCAGGTCTCTTCATCAGGCATTGACTAATACAACATCTGAAGTATTGTATATGTATATTAGTCAATTCCTGATGAAGAGACCTGAGTAATCTGGAAAGCTTGCAATGTGTTACCGTCTTTTCAGTTAGCCATTAAAAGGTATCAACCACTGAGGACTCTCAGTTCTGAATATTCTGCTTCCTAAGTGGACAGTTTGATTTCACAGAAGTCATTTACTTGGAGTTATATTCTGTTGTTTAAGTGTATTTTTTTGAGCAGTGTATGAGTTTCACTTTTTGTATTGGAGAACTGAAATAAACTTTTTGATGATCTTCTAATTTTGTGAGATGCACCTGTATCTATGTATGTATGTATGGTAAGCAGTGGTAATTAGGTGAAGAAGCTACCTACCAAGTATATAGCTACATGTAAAAAGATTTATGTACAGTGGAAATGGCATCAATCGCCCTATGGTATTTCTCGCACGCAGCGCATTACCAAACTGAACTCCAGTAGCAAAGGAGAATGTGCCTTCCATAATGTATATAGGACTCCTATGGAGCCTTGTAATGACCTGCTTGTCGGAAGCAGCACCACGGTTTGTATTAAGTGCTTTAAATCTGAGAATATGCATACTGCATGCTATTAAGCATTGTGACGCTCAGGGCATGATTTCTAGCCCGTGCTTTGAAAATGTATTAACCGTACGTTCATTTGTCCTGTGTCACATCCAGTGTTACAAGGGTGAGCGCTTTCACTCTCTCTTCTCGCTCTGGTGTATCGGGCTTGTGACACCATCGCTTCATTAATCAACACCATGAGATCAGAGGTAAAAGCATTCAGGGGAGACATCGCTTTGGGGCAAATGATTTCATTGGTCTGCTGTGACCTCCTGGTCTCCTCTGCCTGTGCGAGGGTCCCTCCCAATATCCTAAACATAGCTCCCCTTCCCCACGGAGAGTACAGCTGAGGCCGGCAATCGGCACTCTGTGCAGCGCCTAATGAATATTAATTGTCAGGAGCGACGCACGTCCACACAGTATAGTCCCCGATCAGCAAGGTTACTGTGATTACTGGAGGGAATGGATGGGAATGGAGGGAATATTTTTTTTTTTTTTTATTGCCGACTATTCTGCTTTATATTTCTTATTTTTTATTTATTTTTTTTCCTTTTTGATTACACACCGCGCTTTATAAGTAAAATATCACGAGAATTGCGTTGCATAATAATACACTGAAATGTTTATAGTGTTCTATGATTTGGTTCACATTTCTTTTCTTGCCCCACAATATTCTGCAGCGCTGATGGTGATTTTTTTTTTTCTATATATTAAACATTTATATCAGTCCCCTGTCTCCAGTGAGGTTTACATACAATGTAACTATTTATAATGGACACACACGTATATACCGTACTTATACACAAGCACAAGTGGGTATATGTCTAGATAGACATGCACGTATATACATATATATAAAATCATGTCTCTATCCAAAGCCACTTCTAAGACTCATATAAATATCTAAAATATATATTGTATGTGTGTGTGTGTGTGTGTGTGTGTGTGTGTGTATATATATATATATATATATATATATATATATATATATATATATACACTCACTGGCCACTTTATTAGGTACACCTGTCCAACTGTGTGTTAAGACTTAATTTCTAATCAGCCAATCACATGGCGGCAACTCAGTGCATTTAGGCATGTAGACATGGTCAAGACAATCTCCTGCAGTTCAAACCGAGCATCAGTATGGGGAAGAAAGGTGATTTGAGTGCCTTTGAACGTGGCATGATTGTTGGTGCCAGAAGGGCTGGTCTGAGAATTTCAGAAACTGCTGATCTACTGGGATTTTCACGCACAACCATCTCTAGGGTTTACAGAGAATGGTCCGAAAAAGAAAAAAAAAAAAACAGTGAGCGGCAGTTCTGTGGCCAGAAATGCCTTGTTGATGCCAGAGGTCAGAGGAGAATGGGCAGACTGGTTCGAGCTGATAGAAAGGCAACAGTGACTCAAATTGCCACCCGTTACAACCAAGGTAGGCAGAAGAGCATCTCTGAACGCACAGTGCGTCGAACTTTGAGGCAGATGGGCTACAGCAGCAGAAGACCACACTGGGTACCACTCCTCTCAGCTAAGAACAGGAAACTGAGGCTACAATTTGCACAAGCTCATCGAAATTGGACAGTAGAAGATTGGAAAAACGTTGCCTGGTCTGATGAGTCTCGATTTCTGCTGCGACATTCGGATGGTAGGGTCAGAATTTGGCGTAAACAACATGAAAGCATGGATCCATCCTGCCTTGTATCAACGGTTCAGGCTGGTGGTGGTGGTGTCATGGTGTGGGGAATTTTTTCTGGGCACTCTTTGGGCCCCTTGGTACCAATTGAGCATCGTTGCAACGCCACAGCCTACCTGAGTATTGTTGCTGACCATGTCCATCCCTTTATGACCACAATGTACCCAACATCTGATGGCTACTTTCAGCAGGATAATGCGCCATGTCATAAAGCTCGAATCATCTCAGATTGGTTTCTTGAACATGACAATGAGTTTACTGTACTCAAATGGCCTCCTCAGTCACCAGATCTCAATCCAATAGAGCATCTTTGGGATGTGGTGGAACGGGAGATTCGCATCAGGGATGTGCAGCCGACAAATCTGCGCCAACTGTGTGATGCCATCATGTCAATATGGTCCAAAATCTCTGAGGAATGCTTCCAGCACCTTGTTGAATCTCTGCCACGAAGAATTGAGGCAGTTCTGAAGGCAAAAGGGGGTCCAACCCCTTACTAGCATGGTGTACCTAATAAAGTGGCCAGTGAGTGTATGTGTGTGTATATATGTGTGTGTGTGTATGTATATATATATATGTGTGTGTGTGTATATATATAATCTTTATTTTTATATAGCGCTAACATATTCCGCAGCGCTTTACAGTTTGCACACATTTCATCACTGTCCCCGATGGGGCTCACAATCTAAATTCCCTATCAGTATGTCTTTGGAGTGTGGGAGGAAACCGGAGTGCCCGGAGGAAACCCACGCAAACACGGGGAGAACATACAAACTCCTTGCAGATGTTGTCCTTGGTGGGGTTCGAACCCAGGACCCCAGCGCTGCAAGGCTGCAGCGCTAACCACTGAGCCACCGTGCTGCCCATCAGCAGTTTCTGAAATTCTCAGACCAGCCCTTCTGGCACCAACAATCATGCCACGTTCAAAGGCACTCAAATCACCTTTCTTCCCCATACTGATGCTCGGTTTGAACTGCAGGAGATTGTCTTGACCATGTCTACATGCCTAAATGCACTGAGTTGCCGCCATGTGATTGGCTGATTAGAAATTAAGTCTTAACACACAGTTGGACAGGTGTACCTAATAAAGTGGCCAGTGAGTGTGTGTGTGTATGTGTGTATATATATATATATATATATATATATATATATATATATATATATATATATATATATATATATATATATCCACTGAGTCCACTAGGGGGCGCTTTGCGGATGTCCCAGGAGAAAGGATGAATGGCAGAATACGGAATGGCCATTATGTATCCCAAAGTGGGTGGCTTTGGGATGGAGACTTGTGTTTTTCAGCAATGATATTGCTGAGGTGTTGCTTCAATGTGTAAGGGAGAAGTCTCCAGGTAACTAGAGATGGGCTGGCCTGGTTACCTACAAACCCTCCCAGGGGTGTGTTTGAGTGTCATAATAAAGTATATGTGTGGCTGAGTGTAATAGGACCTTTAGTGAGGTCATAGCCATGTGATCACCTGTGGGTGTGGTTATGGACCATATAAGGTACCTGAGGTTGGGTCACATGAAAGAGAGCACATGGATCTGATTGGGCCATGTGGAAGGTCCCGGCAGGCCTATGTGGGAGGAAGGTGTGCTACCTTCCTGAAGACCACGTGCTGAGGCTGCTGACCCTGGGAGGCCTATGTATATTGACTATATGTGAGGAGGGATAAGCCTCCTGTGTTTTGCTGAGGCTCCAGGACTGAGCCTGAAATAATCGATGTTTATGCTTGCTTTCGCCTGAGCTAAAGGCTATTCCTTATGTTATGTGCTGGTTTATGGGCTATGGAGCAATAAACCCTATTAACTTTTAAAGGAACGTGCCTCCTGATTGTCTCCCGTGGCTCCTGAGCGAGTGGAATCCCTAATATAAATATATATATATATATATATATATATATATATATATATATATATATATATATATATATATATATATATATATATATATAATATAGTGCCTACAAGTAGTATTCAACCCCCTGCAGATTTAGCAGGTTTACACATTCGGAATTAACTTGGCATTGTGACATTTGGACTGTAGATCAGCCTGGAAGTGTGAAATGCACTGCAGCAAAAAAGAATGTTATTTCTTTGTTTAATTTTTTTTTAAATTGTGAAAAGTTTATTCAGAGGGTCATTTATTATTCAACCCCTCAAACCACCAGAATTCTGTTTGGTTCCCCTAAAGTATTCACATGTTTGGATTAATTATCTCTTTTTCCAGCCTTTTCTGACTATTTAAGACCCTCCCCAAACTTGTGAACAGCACTCATACATGGTCAACATGGGAAAGACAAAGGAGCATTCCAAGGCCATCAGAGACAAGATCGTGGAGGGTCACAGGGCTGGCAAGGGGTACAAAACCCTTTCCAAGAAGTTGGGCCTACCTGTCTCCACTGTTGCGAGCATCATCCGGAAGTGGAAGGCTTATGGAACTACTGTTAGCCTTCCATGGCCTGGACAGCCTTTGAAAGTTTCCTCCCGTGCCGAGGCCAGGCTTGTCCGAAGAGTCAAGGCTAACCCAAGGACAACAAGGAAGGAGCTCCGGGAAGATCTCATGGCAGTGGGGACATTGGTTTCAGTCAATACCATAAGTAACGTACTCCACCGCAATGATCTCCGTTCCAGACGAGCCCGTAAGGTACCTTTACTTTCAAAGCATCATGTCAAGGCTCGTCTACAGTTTGCTCATGATCACTTGGAGGACTCTGAGACAGACTGGTTCAAGGTTCTCTGGTCAGATGAGACCAAGATCGAGATCTTTGGTGCCAACCACACACTTGACGTTTGGAGACTGGATGGCACTGCATACAACCCCAAGAATACCATCCCTACAGTCAAGCATGGTGGTGGCAGCATCATGCTGTGGGGCTGTTTCTCAGCCAAGGGGCCTAGCCATCTGGTCCGCATCCATGGGAAGATGGATAGCACGGCCTACCAGGAGATTTTGGCCAAGAACCTCCGCTCCTCCATCAAGAATCTTAAGATGGGTCGTCATTTCATCTTCCAACAAGACAACGACCCAAAGCACACAGCCAAGAAAACCAAGGCCTGGTTCGAGAGAGAAAAAATCAAGGTGTTGCAGTGGCCTAGTCAGTCTCCTGACCTTAACCCAATTGAAAACTTGTGGAAGGAGCTCAAGATTAAAGTCCACATGAGACACCTAAAGAACCTAGATAACTTGGAGAAGATCTGCATGGAGGAGTGGGCCAAGATAACTCCAGAGACCTGTGCCGGCCTGATCAGGTCTTATAAAAGACGATTATTAGCTGTAATTGCAAACAAGGGTTATTCCACAAAATATTAAACCTAGGGGTTGAATAATAATTGACCCACACTTTTATGTTTAAAATTTATTAAAATTTAACTGAGCCACATAATTTTTTGTTTTTTAAGATTTATGCATCTGTTAATAAATCCTGCTCTTGTGTGAAGTTTGAAGGCTCTAACTTATTTGCATCTTATCAAACCTGCTAAATCTGCAGGGGGTTGAATACTACTTGTAGGCACTGTGTGTGTGTGTGTGTGTGTGTGTGTGTGTGTGTGTGTGTGTGTGTGTGTGTGTATGTATATATATATATATATATGTGTATATATATATATATATATATATATATATATATATATATTCGCTTCCATATCATAAGCTGCTTCTCTCAAACACACACAAATGGGTACATTGAGCGTGACTATTGGACTGCAATGGTCCCTTACATGTTTTTGTTTTTTTGCATAAGGGCCGCCTTCTGTGTCTAACCCTGCATTTACTATACAGTATACTCACATACACTTGGGCGATTTTCATCCGTATTGACTACTTTTTTTTTTTCTTGTGAACCCTGTACGATCCATTTTCCCACATCTGCATTCAAAAATGTACATGATATGGTTTCCTACAAAATATCCATAAAAATCAGATGCAGCACTAATGTTCTGCGTGGGATCCATTTTTTTGGGGGGGGTGGGGGGGTTGCTGTGTTTTTTTTTTTTTTTTTTTTTTTTAATGTTCTTTTTTAATGCACACACAGAGTTGAATGGGTGGGTGTTATTCAGGACTCTGCCCATAATAGTGAATTCTGTAGTTTATTTTTTATCTCCTGCAGACACTTTGTCCATGAAGAACTGTCAATTGAGCGGCCCTAATGTTACATTTGTTCGTGTGCGCTGTCTATGTATTTGTTATGAATGTGTACCCTGTATAACAAAGTAAAAAAAAAAAATATATAAAAAAAAGTCCAAACCTGCCATAAATGCCTACCATAGGGGCCTGGTTAGTGGGCTAGACTTCAGCCACTAGATACATGTTAATGATAGACATTTTAATAGTTTATTTCTCAGTCCTCCCATTTTTGTACTCTACTGTTTGGCCTGCCTCGGCCTTTCTATAAAGTGATGTTTTTTTATAGTGTTGTCTGCCACTTCCAGGTGTCACTAAATGTTTCTTCCGTGTGTTTTTGTATACCTAAATTCTTGTATATTGATTGATATCGTTTTTTTCTTTTTCCTTGCTACTAACGACAGGGGAAAGTTAATATTTAATTTTTTTTTGTCTGCTACAGCTTAGAGTCCTATGTTTTAGAAAGGAAACGGAGTAATCAAGAAGATTTGATAAATAGTCAATAGCCCACCCCCTGTCACTAATTGTTTTGTGCTGCTACAAAGGGACAGAAAACATTTCACTCTGGTAACAGGCTGAGTAATGACGGGGAGTTTTCTGTCCGTCTTCCTTGATGGATTACATGGCTGATCGATGGAAAACACCGCAAATAAAATGGCAATTGTCCGGCCTGCCATTTCTTACCCCCACCACCACCACCCTCCAATTTTCACATTGAGTATCCGAACTTGTCGCTCCATCTCGGCCCTGATGGTGTTTCGGCCTGAGCCCATGTTTAATTTTACTTTTCATACATTGGCCCATCATTAGGAAGTGAGGAAGAAAGGGAGTTGATGGATCTGTGTTCAGTGACTCCGATCCGCGGTTCTTCCCATCCTTCATGTGTAGCCACTTGTACATCATGAAATCATTTTGTGTCACTGAGGGTGAAAGACTGCACGGCGGGTAGGCAATTATACATGAGATCAATCACGGAGAGGCCACACTCATTTCCAGTCTAATTAAGATAATTATCTGTGTTTTTTTTTTTTTTAATACATATATATTTATTTCACATGGTCACCCTGCATTCTTGACCAACTTATGTTCCAGGCTTGTTTCAGTTCCATTCCAAGTATTCTGGAATATATACAGATATTACGGCACTCACCCCTGCTTAAAATTTAGAGACTTAATTTCCATATTGATAAAAGTAACAGTATAGTAGTGAATGGCATACTCCTTTGTATGGACAACTGCCGTTTCGTCCAGAGCATGTGCTGCTCCCTGGTCCCAAGTAACACCCAGGTAGCACACCTATTTCCACATAAACAGGTGTACTACCGTGGTGGTACTTGGGACCAAAAAGAAGCACCTGCTTGGTGCGAATCGGCTGCTATCCATACTGTTGGCATAGCAGTATGCCGTTCACCACCACGCTGTTACTTTTATCTATTTAAAATAAAACCCCTGAATTTTATGCAGCCCGCGCCCGAGGCTTCGTCAGGGAAGAACGGCACGTTGCGATCGCGTGCCGCTTTAGTGCATACGTCGCGATGCGCCACATAATGGGGGTCTATGGCGGCGTTAACTGACTGCGTTATACCGCGGTGTAACGCAGTCCCTTTAACGGACTGCCATAACGCAGTGTTACCCCGGCCTAAGTGTTTTTTAGATATTTTTACACCTCTCTTTTGATGAGAAAGACAAACTTGGCGAAGGGGGCGTAGCTAGAAATGCACCAGGTTTGCCAATTTGCATTAATTTTAGGGTACAGAAAAGCGATGCCAAGTAAGTCAGCTTTGTCATAATCTTGCTCATGGCCTTACTGAAAACTGCATTTATAGCAATGGTGCACACAAGAACTACAGGGTGGTCCATTTATATGGATACAACTAAATAAAATGGGACTGGTTGGTGATATCAGCTTCCTGTTTGTGGCACATTAGTATATGGGAGGGGGAAACTTTTCAAGAAGGGTGGTGACCAGTGATGAGCGAGTATACTCGTTGCTCGGGTGTCCTCTCAAGTATTTTGACGTGCTCGTAGATTTAGGCTATGTGCACACATTGCAGATTCACCTGCGGGTTTTTCCACGTGGATCCGCAGGTAAAGCCGCAGGTAAAGTGACCTGCGGTTTAGCCCTGCGGTTTCACACCTTTACTATGTTAAAGGTGTGAAACCTCTGCGGAAACCGCCCAAACAATTGACATGCTGCGGTTTGTAAACCGCAGCAAAACCGCGTGGAAAAAAACAGCGTGAGCACAGCGGTTTTGAAAAGCCATAGGGTTACATGGTACTGTACCATGTCTGCGGAACTACTGCGTTTCCGCAGGGTCAAAACCGCTGCGGAAACGCAGCAGAATCCGCAACGTGCACACACAGCCTTAGTTTTCGTCGTCTCAGCTGCATGATTTGCGACTTGTAAGACAGGCTGAATACATGTGAGAATTCCCTAACAAACAGGCATTCCACACATGTATTCAAGCTGTCTAGCAGCCGCAAATCATGCAGATGAGACGACGAAAACTAAATCTCCGAGCACGCCAAATTTAAAAAAAAAAAAAAAAATAGTGTTGATTTAACTTATCAGAAAGTAAGAGAAAAAGAAAATGTGTGGGATGAGGTTTTAAATCCTGACATTTGTGAGAATCCAACTGCATTAGGTGTGATGCGTTCACTGGTATCCACAAAGGAGCCATTAAATGTCACCTCTCCTCATCTGTGATCTAACAAAAGATCGAATATAGTTGGCGGCTTCCTCATGGACTACACAAGCGCTTAGCCGAGCTAGTTCTGTGTATGGGAGGGTCGGCTGAGATGGCCATCAGACGAATGTTCAACCATCTAATGTGTATGGCCGACTTTAGCTCCCGATCCAGATGATCTGAAAGATAAAACCTTTCTAGTTGGAATCTAAAAGAGACAGAATTTCATACTTCAAATATGAATAGTTAAGCTAAGGATTTCCATTTCTTAACGATGGTTGCTCTGGCATTAAGAATGACTTGACTCATGGTTAGAGTGCTTTAGAGGGAAGAACAGCTAGCTTCCGAAAAACAGTGTGCCTGCGCAGAGTCTGTACACATGCCGTGGTGCATTACTGTGGATATGAATGGAAAAATGGAGGTCCAGAAGTGGCGGATCACTGGACTGGGCCAACAAATATTTAAGTTGATCCTGTTTATTTGCCACACATTCACAATTATCTTTTTGTAAAAATATTAAAAAATTCATAGCATGCTTTTTAGGTGGTGAAAATGAAAAATTTGAACTGCTAGAATTTGAATATACCCCAAAATTGTACGAATGTAACTACAGCTCACCGCCATCCCTCTGATCCATCTATAGTTGGAAAATTCCTTACCCATAATATAGAAGAAAAAATTTGTCCCTGGTATCAAATCCCTCGAAGGACAACAGGTCCTGCCCTGCAGTGTGGGTTATGAAGTATTCACACTATGGGGCAGGATCTGGGGCCTCCACAACATGCAGGCGTGATCGCCTGATGTCAGTTCACGGGCAGCGCGCACTGCGCATGCCCGAGAACTGTTTTCAGAGAGCAGGCGCCGGCATGGGAGACAGAAGGAGGCGGGGCACAGACGGCAGGGCAGGGGCATGATGGATGGCTATGGGAGGCGGGGCACAGACGGCAGGGCAGGGGCATGGTGGACGGCTATGGGAGGCAGGGCACAGACGGCAGGGCAGGGGCATGATGGACGGCTATGGGAGGCGGGGCCCAGACAGCAGCGCAGGGGCATGATTGACGGCTATGGGAGGCGGGGCCCAGACGGCAGCACAGGGGCATGATTGATGGCTATGGGAGGCGGGGCCCAGACGGCAGCACAGGGGCATGATTGACGGCTATGGGAGGCGGGGCCCAGACGGCAGCACAGGGGCATGATTGACGGCTATGGGAGGCGGGGCCCAGACGGCAGCACAGGGGCATGATTGACGGCTATGGGAGGCGGGGCCAGACGGCAGCACAGGGGCATAATGGACGGCTATGGGAGGCGGGGCCCAGACGCTGCAGAGACATGATTGATGGCGGGGAGGCGGCTGCTTCATGTGGACACACCATACCTATGGGAGAAATTACAGGTATGAGGACCTATTTATAAAAGTTAATATTTCAGCGCTACTAGGGGCCAGAAACAGAAGAGCCACCTTCACAGAATGCGGCCTTAGTGCTGCTGAAGGTGGCTCTTTTAGTTAAAAACACCCGGGTGGGGGGGGTGTTAAAGGTTCCCTTTAAAAGGATAAGTCTTCCAAACCCCACTAAAATATATGGTTACATGGTATTAATGGCCCGGAGTGCTTTAAGTTGGACGTCATTGTTTTAAGCATCGTAAATGTGTTTGTGTATTTTTTTTCTCCATTGAAATCCTATGACTTCAGCATGTAACGATTGTGCATAAATATCCAGTTAATCATTGACCATCTTTACAATTGCAGAGGTCTGGCAGCAGGCGAAGATAATGGGCAGAGAGGTTACATGCTGACATTCGTCATTGCTTACCTTCGGGTAGGTCGCATCTATTTTCCTCCCCTCTTTGTCTGGTCACCAGTGTGAATATTGACATGTTCTGACCCTAAGGAATATTGAGAGCTTTATAAAGATCCCTTTAAAATTTGCTACACGTCTTTGCCTTTTTCTTTTTTTTTTTTTTTCCCCAAGCAGATGCTATTCATTTTCTTTTTCTTTTTTAGCCTTTTCTTTTGCCATAGAAAACAAATAAAGGCATATTAGTTCAGGGTATGCAGATGTTGCTGCGATTGATGGGCGAGTGGTCAATTGAGAAGTCAGTGCATTATTTGGTACTTATTCACAATCAGGAACAGATACTGGGAGATTTAATGCTCAATTTATTAATGTCTTATCTGCTGGCTCCGTTTCTACAAATGGGAATAGCGTAACGCACGGATGTGAAGGCTATGGCTTCTCAGAAGGATGCATGAATGGGAACTGGTCAGTATGGTTTTACATATGGAGGAAGTGGAATGGCTGATTGGCGCTTTTTTTCTAATGAAAATGACACCTTTTTTGTAGAGATCCGATGAACCAGTCATTACAAACGTATGCAAATCAGGCTGGAAGTGTTCTGGAGGCGTGTTAGTGCACTTAGTAGAAGCAGTCTGTGCTCTGACACGCCTTCAATGCACATCTGGCCAGATTTGCATATTGCTTTTATGCTAGATTTCTCATGACTGGCACATCAGGTCTCTACAAAAAAGGTTTCATTTTAATTGGTGGCAAACTGTCTATATAGCCATACCACTTCCTCCATATGTAGAAACGTACGGACAGGTTGCCTTTAAAGTCGCCGGCTCTCTGTGTAATCCTGTGAATCACAGTCGACTGTGTTCTTTAGTCATATTGTAGTTTTTCAAAATGTTTTACTTTCTGAAATGGCAAAAAAGATCACCCTGGCTGTAAGAGCTTACAATATCAATCGGGGGAGCGCAGCCTGTCGCCATATGCGGCCTGGCTGCTTGTATGCGCTTTTCATACCAGTGAGGAGAGGTGCGTAGCTTGGGAGCGGGTGCAAGTACTTAAAGGGTTGTTTACTACTCAGACAACCCCTTCTTAATCTCTG
Source organism: Dendrobates tinctorius (assembly GCF_039654945.1). Lineage (NCBI taxonomy): Eukaryota > Metazoa > Chordata > Amphibia > Anura > Dendrobatidae > Dendrobates > Dendrobates tinctorius. Next base: position 3,904,997 of record NW_027361724.1, read on the forward strand.
TTTCCCCCCCTGTAAAATATTAACATCCATATTCCACTCCGGTGCCGTTCCAGCGTTGTTGACATTAGCTCTCCCAGGGATCACGTGACATTGTTGCGCGATCCCTGCGTCCAGGTGGCGCTGGTTGCGCGCTATCCTCCTTTGAACAAATCAAGACAGCCGTAGGAAGTGCGAGCAGCTGCTGTCTCACCACCTCCATATGACAATTAAGTCCCTAGGTCCCTGGGAGAGCCAGTGCTGACACCGTTGGAACAGTGACAGCATCGGAGATGTGTTTTTACTGGGGGAAAACCATAAGGATTCAGAATGGGTTGTTCGACTAGTGGACAACCCCTTTAATTGTGCACTGAGTGGCCAGTGTGTGGGTCTCCTGACCCTTTTATGGCTCTCCAGTAAGAAATGAGGTGGCCTACACGAATTAATCCATTTTTATTGGAGTAGTGAAGCGCTCAGATATTTTCAGCAATGAGACTACATATGGGGAAGAGAAGATGCCCGCCATTCTGGAAAGTGGAAGTCCTAGAATAGCAACCCTCACATATCGGATATTTGATATTCTCTAGATGTGCCGTAAATGTTTTAGATGCTAATACCCCGTTGAGTTTTATTGCAGCCCCTAGTGTTTAGTTCAATATGACAGTGGCGCTTGGATCTGAAATGGTTGTGCATCCCTGATCTAAACCTGTGAGTGGCGCATTAGCTTTAAAGGAATTGTCCAGTCTTTTCCTAACATTCTGACTAGACATACACGGCCACAAATCATTTCACTTGTATTGAGCTAGCCGGACACGTCTAGTCGGAATGTGGCCAGAAGTATGGAAATCACATACTTGATGTCACATGACCACCTGTTTTTTCCGCCAAAACCTGAGGATCCTTAGAGTGCGGTGCGTGAGCTGTGAGGATTCAGACGTCTGCAGTCACATACAGTGACTGCAGACTTTAAAGTAACGCTCCCATCAAAGTATTTATCCTCTTAATATATTGCAGTCATCATATTATATAGCACTGTGTACTTACAATTGCTCATTTTGCCTTTCTACACAACTAATACTTCTCTTTTCCGTTAGATCTATGATATCACCTGATTAAGAACGGACTAGCTGAATCCTTCTAAGCTCTATGTAGAAACAGGAGGTCAATTTTCCCTGTATGAGTCATCACTGCAAAAGTCTCTGGCTTGTGGAAAGAGGGAGCAACTGGTTCAGGAGATGAAGAAGGGAATGATAAATGTAGGGAAAATAGACTTCCTGTTTCTACATAGAGCAGAGAAGAGAGAAGAACTATTAGGGTAGAAAGGCAAAATGCGCAATTGTAAAGTACACAGTGTTATATAAAATGATGAATGCAATGTATTAAGAGGAGGCTGCCACACTCTTGCTGAAATATACTGATGTGTGCACAGATGATGTATGTAGTACAGTATAGTTACCGCAACCTCACTGATTACCTCTGTCTTTGCCGCCTTCATCCATTTTATCATGAGTGTATTTCTAACACCCATTATGTTTCTGTCCTGTAGGACCTCGGCATGGATTATTATCTGATAGGCGAGTCCTTTGAGACTTCGGTTCCATGGGACAGGTAAACGTTTGATCAGCACCATTCATGTCTCATTGCAGAGATTTAAAATGCTATTTCCATGTGGTGACCTAGCGCTATGATACGCCATCACCGTATAATCCATGGGACTCCAACATCCAGATAGTCCTGCTAATAAAGGCACTGCTGGTATGGTATAAGTCCCTGAAAGTGAAGCCCCCGTTACACACTGCGATATCGCTAGCAATATCGCTGTAAAGTCACCGATTTTGTGACGTTACAGCGATATTGCTAGCGATATCGCTGCATGTGATACCTCCGACCGGCTCCCCCGCTGATTATCGCTGATCGCGCGAGAAGCTCCTGGATCATTCCTCGTCGGCCACTTCCTGTGGCGCCGACGAGCGACGCATGGAGCCGGGCGGGAGGACGCAGGATCGCCGCGTCTGACAGGTAAGTAGCGATCCCCGTCCCCAGCGATGTTGCTGGTGAGATCTGCCTGTGTGGCAGCTCACTAGCGACCACCTAGCGATTCGCCAGCGATCCTGACCGCGTCATATCGCTGGTCGGGATCGCTGGTGAGTCGCTAGGTGTAACGGTACCCTAAGCCAAAAAGTAGAAAAATGTTGAAATAATGCTCAGTTTATCTTAAGTGTGTTTATTTTAGAAGTTTTGTGTAAAGAAAGCGTAAACTAAACATTGGATTTTTTTCCCCCTAAATCTAGAGTGCTCGACCTTTGCCGGAACGTTAAGGAGAGGATTGTTCTAGAGTGCAAAGAAAAAGGTGTGCAGTTCCCTCCGCTGTCCACGTGCAGGTATGCCTACTTTCCATCATATGTTGAGATTGGGAATATCGGTGGTTTACTGCTTACACTGTACCACAGTACATGCCATGTGCTACTTCTTTTGGGTTCAGGACGCTGGACGTTACCACAATCTCGAGGTACTATTAAGAAGAAACGTTTTTTTTTTTGTTTTGTTTTTTTTTGTAGAAAAGTTTCACATTTTAACTTAAAAGGTTTCAAGTGTCACTGATTCCCTATTCAGGAGGGCACCATGCATCCCCCAAAGTACTGGCCCTATCTGAAATCTAGAAGTTTGTCCACTAAATGTGGGGTTTTCGGAAGGGGCTTACCAAATGACCCATTTAATCGTGACTAGTGATGAGGGAGTATACTCGTTGCTCGGGTCTTTTGGTGTGCTCGGAGATTTAGTTCTGTCGCCTCAGCTGCATGGTCTGCGACTTGTAGACAGGCTGAATACATGTGGGGGTTGCCTGTTTGTTAGGGAATTCCCACATGTATTCAGCCTGTCTACAAGTCGCAAATCATGCAGCTGAGACGACACAAACGAAATCTCCGAGCACGCCAAAATACTTGGAGATCTCCCGAGCAACGATGCTGCTCGCCCATCACTAATCATGACCTGTCAGCTGTTCTGTTTTAGTGAACACTTGCATTTCTCATGAATTTCTAAAGCGTAACTATGATGGGGAAAAAAAAAATGGTTTATAGATATTACATGCGGCTGAATAGTACTGCCGATCTTGTAGTAGTAATGTACGGATGGTCTGAGCGTGCGGCTCAAGGAGGAGCAGTGCACTTCAGATCAATGCTTTGACCGATCAGTGCTGTTGTCAAGTCCCCGACTCCTAGTGATCGGCAGCACATGAACGGTCATTGCTGATCTCAAGACTTTGACCCCCAATGATCGGCAGCACATGGCATCCCCTGTGATATATAAAAGGGTATTTTAAAGTTTGGTACACTTTAATGCCACCATACACATCAGATGGTCGTTAGTGATGAGCGAGCGTGCTCAGATAAGGTGTTATCCAAACATGCTCATGTACTAATAGTATCTTCGGTGTGCTTGAATACTACGCTAGAGTCCCCACGGCTGCGTGTCGTGTGGCTGTTCAACAACTGCAACACATACAAGGATTACCTCTTTGCTAGGCATGTGTTGTGGCTGTCGGACAGCCAAGAGACCTGCAGCCACGCCGACTCAAACATAGTATTCAAGCACTCCGAAAATACTTTATTAACACATAGCATGCTCAGATAACGCCTTATCCGAGCACGCTTGGTCATCACTAATTGTCGTCCAATTTAAACAACATCAGCAGCCACACTCATTTGAAGGGGGTCCCTCTACTCCGTCCGACAAATAATGTCGGGGGGACAAAACGATTGGGTGATTGAATTTTAATGTCCTCTACCTTTGGTTTAGTGGAGAGAGAAGCTGTGGCCAGACTGTTTAGGCAGCAGCTCTCTCATAGAGAACACTGGAAAGGTTGGCCAATGGGGGAGTCCAGAAGAGATGGCAGTCAGCCGAATAATAATGTATATGGCCAGCTTGATGCCGGAGTGTTTTTCATCTAACTCTACATTATGTGCTGTTCTTCTGTTATTCCTAGAGAAGCCTGAATAAATTAACAAATGGGTGTTACCCTTTCTTTTATCAAGAGGGTGTGTCACTGCATAAAAGCAGTCATTACTGAGACTGATAAGTACACACACCCACTAAGGAGGCAGCAGTAACGGTGGGAACACCTATCAATTTGTGTCAACCTTCCCAAGAGGAATAACCGAGCAACCAGCTAGAGTTCCAAACTTGCATTCCTCTTGATGGGAAGAATGTATAAGTATTTTCTAAAACGGACAAACTAAAAATAAAAATCATGACCTTGAAACTCCGAACTCACAGTAACGTTTCATGACCGTTCATTTCGGAACCCCAAATCTTGTGAAAGTAAAGCATTATTGCGCGCCCGTTAATTCCTACGACCGACGCTTTATGGGTTTAAAATTAGAATGGCACACCGGAAGGAAAAAAAAAGTTTTATACTTTGCTTTATGCCAGCGACGTAACGTTTTTATCTCTCACTGACATGTTATTTTTACTCGAATGAGCTAAATTAAATTGTTAGCAGTTTGGCCGTTACAAAACCCTCCAAAGCTGTAAACAGGATTGTAGATTTTATTTAGAACTAAAGAAAGTAATTGAAGGATGTGGTAAAAAGATGAATAACAGATCACTTAAAAGCCTCAACATCTGAGGAAATGCCCTTTAAAACTTTCTTGGTGGCACATTGCAAATGTGTCTTTATTATCTATTCCCTCTACACGGGATAATTGCCGGGCATATATCTTCACGCTGCAATGCTAACAAAAACGACCTGGGCTGTAAACCAAATTCCTTAGCACAAAAATGTCAAACATATTCTCTGCTTTGTCTTTACATGTTTATGGGGGAGGCTTGGGTTGATTATCTCTTCTTTTTTTTCTGGAATCCCAGGGCAGCATGGAAAAATGTAAATCTTCACATTGGCCCTCTACAGTAAGGCCAGGTTATTATGGGTCTTATGTAAACTTTCTGCCTTCATAATGGCCACACACAATCAGATTCAGGAATATTCGCTGCCAGTTGCTGGTAGGGGTTGTAGCAGTGATGAAAAATGGGCTACGGAATTTTTTGCAGTGTATTTTATGATTTTGTATTCCATTTTAATGACATAACACCGAGCCCATGAAAAAGTTATATTGTTTGTGCAGATCCTTGGCTAACACCATGCTCACACATCACTGATTTGCCAATGGCAAATATGTATAATTTACAAGAGGAGCCTCAGCGGGCGGGCTGTCGCTCGGGCGGGCTGTCGCTCGGGCGGGCTGTCGCTCGGTCGGGCTGTCGCTTGGGATTTCTGCCGAAGATATGACAGATCTTCTTTAGAGCTGCACTAGGATTTTCCCAATTGATGATCTGTGGGGATATACTCCACAGAACACGTTCCCACTTCTCCAGAGTCCAGTGGTGGCGGCTTTACACTACTCCATCCGATGCTTGTCATTGTGCTTGGTGATTTACAGTTTGAATGCAGCAGCTTGGCCATGGAAACCCATGTCATGAAGTGCACAGTTTTTCACTGATTTTAGTGCTAGAGGAGGTTTAAACTCTACAGTTATAGAATCAGGGGAGCATATAGAAAAATTGCACAAAGAACCATGAAGTAGTAAAAATAAAAGACTGTTAATTCCAAATATATAAAAAATATATAAAATACTGTGGACTAGAGTGATGACAGTTAGTGACCAAAAGATTGCGCCACAATTAGGCAAGGTTCATTATAACATATATAATGCAAAGCATGTAACAAGATCTAATGAAATGCATCAGCAGATGGCTACAGGACCCATGAATAAGTGTAAAACCTGGAGGTAGCTAGCAGCTGATACCTTTTTAGGGAATTCACATAGGTAGTAGCATGAGTATAAGCTTTGCCACTGAAGTGTACTAAACCAACTAAAGGGTAAATTGCCTTAGTCTTATGCTGTGTTGCCACTACTCCGACGCGCGTTTCGGCAGGCGTGCCATCCTCTGGTGGAGTTATAAAATCAGTAGAGCGTTGGTATCTTTTATGCGCTCTGCTTCTCGCCTCTCGGGGACCCCACTCTGTAATTTTACACGGTCTCCATTTCATACCGGAGTTGCTGCAGTTTTTTTCCAGCTTTCAGTAATTTCACTCACAAGTGACGGTGGAATATTTAGGAGAGAACAAGTGTCATGGACTGCCTTGTTACACCAATGATATCCCATTACAGGACCGCGCTGGTCTCGGTGAGCTCTTTACCAGCAGCCATTCTCTTACAAATTTTGGCAAGGGCAGACGGCACGGAGAGGGCCTGGTTTCATCCACCTGTGGTAGCGAGACTGAAGGAAAAACCTGAATTTGTTGATTAATATTGAGTGCTTCTGCCCTTTGCATTGAGTGTTTAGTGGGGGTGTTGGGGCCCGGACCACTGCCATTCTGTAGGGCATTAAAGAGGCTGCAGTATATCAAGATTATAAAAAGTTTAGTATCCCTTTAAGTCCTAAGATGTAAAGTTTTGTAACGTTCTTTATTTCCCTGTAGAGTTCCCTGCAACATGTGCCTTTATAGAAATATCTATTGTAAGTCCTATATAGAAGGACTGAATGTGTGCGGGGTAGATGTAATGGCTTTTACAGCAGACTGTGGTGCTTGTGTCTAAATAAATAGGAGATATTTTTAGCAATGACATGTCTCCAAATCTACAAACTCCATGTACTTTTATGTGGCATTAATGTAAACTGCGCGCTCTGTCCAGTCACCGTTATACTTTTCCCATTACAGTAGAGTCTCATTCAGTGTTTTATTCAGATTATTTCCACTTTAGTTAGAAGAAGAAACCCCAGCTATGCGCCTAAAGTCTGATGGCCTACCCACATCCAGTGGACTCAGGAAAATGCCTCGGTCACTGGGTTCTCATGGCATCCATGAATGTAAAAATAAATCCGGCACTCAAAAATAGACAATGCTGTATTTATTCATAATCCCAAAACACGTGACGTTTCTGTCTTTAATTAGACCTTCTTCAGACTGGGCATCCAAGGACCCATACAATTGAGTACAGTCATCACAATTGGTTGTGAGAAGAAGGATAACCCATTTTATGAAATTCATACAACTCAGATATGTTGGAAAAAAAATATTAAAGCGTTCCTGTACTTCCACACACAGCCAATAGAAAAGCACACAGTCTTGCGTCCATAATTTCCTACAGTAATTAAAGGGAAACTGTCATGAGAAAATGACCTATTGTTTATATCAGACTTTCGTGTTTAACATGATTTTGTTTTTGTTTTTAATTATTTTTGGCAGTATTTTTTTTCTTTTTTTTCCCAATATCATAATCTGTATGAAAAATAGAACTCTTGCACTTTTCTCACTGGCTACTGGGGCTTTTAAGGCTCTTAACTTCCTATTGTTTCAGGAAACAATACATGTACATAGCCACAATGTTGATCATGAAGGCAGGGAGAATCGGGGTCAGATATGAACCGATTGTGAATGGAGGATCCTGTGTTATTAACTGGGTAAAGAGGTCTTACTGGTCATCGTAATCCTGACTCTGATGATAATGAAACTGCTGAAATGACATAAATTGAGTCTAAAGACGCCCCAGTGGCCACTGTGAAAATTGCAAGATTGCTATTTTGTTCCTAATAAATATCATAATGTGATAACAGAACATTGCCATTTTTTGTTAAATACACGAAACGCAAAATAACATGATGTAGACTGTCATTTTCTCATGATGGCTGCTTTTGGTTCACAGCTTTCTAATATGTCCAAGAACTGTCACGATACTCTGTAACTTGCAGTTTGCGGTTTTTGAGCAAGTGGTTCCTTTTCATTAGCATTTTTCCAGCACTGTAGATGCTGTAACTTCCTTTCTCTTACTTTCCAGCATGCCTTATACCTGCCATTATCTAGTACACTGTTTCCCAAACTCCAGTCTTCATGGTTCCCCCAACTAATCATGTTTTCCAGATTTCCTTAGGCCTGTTTCACACTTCCGTTTTTGTGTCCGCCAAACGGATCCGTTTCCGTTTTTTTGACGGAAACTGATGCAAACGGATCCGTTTTTTTAAAAACGGATCCGTTTTTTTGACGGATCCGCGGTAACCGTAATGGAAGTCTATGGGACAAAAAAAACGGATCCTGCAAAAAATGGCGGATCCGTTTTTTTACGGAAAACAACGGATTTTGACGGATTTGAAAAAACGGAAGTGTGAAACAGGCCTTAGTATTGCACAGGTGATGGAATTATGATCAAGGCATCAGGCTCTCTGACCTGTGGAATACTAAGGAAATCCTGAAACCTTGATCTGTGGAAGGAGGCAGTAAGGACTGGAGTTTAGGAAACACTGATCTAGCGTTTTGTCTTTCCAGAAATGAAAGGCGCCTATCTTTTGTGCCTGTATGATGTTTGACAGACAGGAGAGCAGGAGCAGAGACCGGTCCTACTGCCTGTAATCCATCTCGGCATCTCTACTGATTACTCTTGACAACAGGCAGAGGAGAGTTTTGTTGTGATGAAGGCAACATAATTTTTAATTCTTAACAGTTCTGTATCTAGTATTTATTTCGAGCAGTTCTTTAGCTGTGTATTAGCTCTTCCTATAGATTTCTTTACTCGTCGGCCTCTAACTTCCCCCTTGATCAGAGCTGATTAGACAGCCTGTAGTGCTGATTGTGCCGGTGCTGTATGCAGCATGAATACCGCGTATGACTTTTCCCATTTATGAATATGTTTTAACAGCTGGAATTTAATAGCTACTGTACCATTCAATCCTTCAACAAGAGTAATGCAGCGGGTCAGCAATTCATTTTCAGCTCAGTGGATTCCACAAGCAAGGGAAATACTGAGTCCTTTATTCTTGTGCCTGGACTATGCTTGCAGGGATGTGTGTATATCTCTGTGTATCTGATTTACAGAGCAGGCAGCGCTTTCAATACTTTCTTTGATATTTTTGGCTGATGAAGGCGCCGTAGAATATAGGATTCTATTGAGGCTGATTAAAATCCAAATTCATATTTTGACATCTAAATATAGGTGTGTAAAGAAGTGATTTTCATGGATGGCTATATAGAGCCTGATTTTATTATTTTTTTTTAAGGAATGTGACTCTTCATCCTGTTTTTCATCCTACTTGAGTGCTGTAAAATTCCAGTAGTCCAGCGTTCTGTTTAATGTTCCACGTATAGGGGACCCAAGGAGTTGGGCGAACCTGACAATTTTGGCAAAACTGGCTGACTAGCTAGGGCCTAGATCATATATGCTGAGCACTGCATCGGGGGGGCCATCTAAATCCCCCAAAAAAGGGATCCAAACTGAACATCCAACAGAGCCATGTAATGGGGCAGACTGACCACCTTGGATGGGGACACTTTTGTAGACGTTGCCAAGCATATATCACCGTATAGATATGTGCCTGGCCTATTGTGTATGAGGGGCTTACTCCACCTTAAGGTAATGTTTGGGTAAAGAAGATTTGGACATGTTGATTTTCAACACTTGATCAACACCACCAAAAGTGTCTAGCAGCAGTGTATACCCCTCTCAAGAAAACCAAAACTAATATATTAGCGTTCCACCAAAAAAAGTCGGCTTTTCTTCTTTTCTTGTTTTTTTTTTTTTGTTTTTTTTTTTTAAGTCTGAATAATCGTCAATAAACTGCTCTCATGATTGACACTGTCTCGATCTGTGACTCTCAGCACTTTTTAAAGAGTTCTTGAATTTTATTTGTAAGGTATAAATGGCTTCTCCAAGTTTTATGCATTAAAAAAAATTATGCTTTATTGTGAAGAAAACAAACAGAATTTCATTTTATATTAAAAATAATTACAATCAATAATTAATGCATATAAAAGTCCCGACACATTCCTGTTAAATGGTTTTTACCCAGTTGATAACTGTCATACACCTTAGAGAAGTTGTTTTTGCTGCATTTTTTTTCTGCAAAACAGAAGCTGAGTTTTACACTACCAGCAAAATCTGAAATGTCAGAAATCTAATGCAAGTTTTAGTGAATAAAATTAATTTTCACATGTACTATAGACAGATCACACATGCAATCCGCCTAAAAGAGACAGCAATAAATGCAACAAAAATGCTGCCGTTTTCTGCATTTTATCCGCAGCATTGTTTGTTACCAAAGAGTGAAGATTTTGGCTGCAGAAGAAAAAAAAAAAGCGCAAAAACAGTCACATGTGGATATAGCCATACAGTTTTTGAATTAGGATTTCTTTCTGTATCCTTTTAAGAAATGCTGCTGCATCTGTATCTGGCATCAGCTTGTGCACTCGCTGGACGGTGGCATGATTCACCATTTCTTACCCTCTGACCTGCTCTAAATAAATCTAGCACTGTTTAGATACAGGAATCTGTTCCCCATGCTGGGGCCCTATGGATTGTACTAAGCTGCTTTAGACAAACCTCGATAACCTGTGACCTCTGATGCTTTACAACCATAACAGCAGATTCATACCTAGACCCCTTATTTATTGCTGTGCTAAGGTGGGGGGCCCTGTGTGCACATCTGCCATGTATAATACAAAGGGGTGGGGGAGCTGGAGATGGTCGTCCTGTAAAAGTAAACATGGATTATACCCAGATGTGACATTTGGTTGTTTTTGCGTAAGTTTAAAGAGGTTTTTCTTAACTACATTGATGTTGATGACTGTATTCTATAAGGGTTTTTCTACTTTTAGCAAGGTGAACCTTAATAAAGCGAGCTGGTACTCTCCCTCACACCATTCCTGTCCTCTGCCGCTGCACTGGTCTTTGTATTTTTGCTGAAGTGGTGATATGTTGACAGCGCTCATCACCCCTGCAGCCAATCCTTGTGCACAGCAGCTCGTGCTGAGGTCAGTGATTGGCTGCAGTAGTGATGTGTTGTGTTGACGTGATGTCCCGATTGCAGTCACAACCGAGACCGGCAGAGAGCCTGTACTGGAGTGTAAGATGGTGAGTACCATCATGACCGTAAAAGTTTGCGGTCTACTTTGCTGAAAGTTAAAAACTCCCTTTTAAGGCCCCTATTATTATTCTTATTTCTTATTATAGCGCCATTTATTCCATGGCGCTTTACATGTGAGGAGGGGTATACATAATACATACAAGTACAGTAATCTTAAACAATACAAGTCACGACTGGTACAGGATGAGAGAAGACCCTGTTCGCGAGGGCTCGCAATCTACAGGGGATGGGTGAGGATACAGTAGGCGAGGGTAGAGCTGGTCGTGCAGCGGGTCGATGGTTACTGCAGGTTGTAGGCTTGTTGGAAGAGGTAGGTCTTCAGGTTCTTTTTGAAGGTTTCCATGGTAGGCAAGAGTCTGATATGTTGTGGTAGAGAGTTCCAGAGTAGGGGGGATGCGCGGGAGAAGTCTGGTATGCAATTGAGGGAAGTAGAGAAGGAGATCTTGTGAGGATCGGAGGTTTCATGCAGGTAAGTATCGGGAGACGAGGTCACAGATGTATGGAGGACTCGGGTTGGGATGGCTTTGTATGTCATGGTTAGGTTTTTGAACTGGAGTCTTTGGGTAATGGGGAGCCAGTGCAGGGATTGACAGAGGAGAGAGGTCAGGGAATAGCGGGGGGGACAGGTGGATTAGTCGGGCAGCAGAGTTTAGAATAGATTGGAGGGGTGCGACAGTGTTAAAGGGGAGGCCACAGAGCAGGAGGTTGCAGTAGTCAAGGCTGGAGATGATGAGCGCATGGACTAATGTACTAGGGTTTTTGCAGATTCTTGGTTGAGGAATGTATGGGTCCGTGGAATATTTTAGAGTTGAAGTCGGCAGGAAGTGGAAAGCCCTTGGATAGTTTCTAAAATCAGCCAAAACCACAGATATTGATGGGATAGAGGGTGACTTTTTATTGTGTACAGAGACCCCCCCCCCCCCCCCCCTCCCCAATCCGTGATATCGGGGGGAGAGGAGGATCTGGCATGTTAGTCGGGGGATCAGAATAGGCCGTCAGACCCAAGTGCTTCTGTGTATGGAGAATTCAGGAAAGAAAGTTATTTCTTGACTGATAGTTTGTGCAACAGCCATGTAATGTGTATGGGGGCCTTCAAGATAGGGTATACGTAGTCAATATCAGAATGTGGAGCTCAAATCCCGGTAACAGGACACCAGCGCTCACTCACACAGTTTACTGGCCCATCCTAAGGCTGCTTTTACACTTGCCGTGTTTTTTTGCGGGCCGTATAGCCGTGATTTTTGCGTTTTTCCCTGTTTTGAACAATTGCTGGGAAAAATACGGCGATCTGCAAATATGGGGTACCGCAAAAACAAGCTACCGTTGTTTTTGCGGTACCATTGAAATGCATTGCGGCCTTATCCGTAAGTCGTGAAAAATATCGAGCAAGCTCGATATTTTTTTCACCGCCCTCACGGCCATACGGAGCACGGCCCTCCTACTAATTGTTGCAGGCTGATTTTTGCGGCCCCATAGGAATCTATTGGGGCCGCAAAATCGGCCCGCAAAAACACGGTAAGTGTAAAAGCAGCCTAAGGAGGATCTTGTCAATACTGTAGTGGAAACTCCATTTAATGCAGCAGCAAAACATTGCAATCAGTAGAGCTGAGCTGTGATACTACTGTATGTACAATGTGTAGGTGGATACGGCCCTAGAAGAAAGCAGGCATATTTTTCTATTTCTGGAAAACTCCTTTAAGTGTTTCCCAAGATGGAAATTAAAATCAGAGACTCCCCAGGAACGGTAGGTTGGCAATCACTGCTATAGAATATTAACCGGCTTGGTGTCATCTTGACCAAGTTTTGGCGTACATGAAGGTGGTACTTACATGATGCTTATTTTCTGAGTGATCCACATACAGCCCATAAATGTTATTTCTCCTCTTTTAGGGTGACGCAGACCTACGATGCCGGTGCCTGTGTATATTTCTACTTTGCATTTAACTACAGAGGGATAAGTGACCCCGTTCACGTCTATGAAGAAATTGAGGTAATCTACTATGGAAGCCGGCACCAAACCTTCTGGTCATAGAGTATATTTACCATGACTTTTTGTACTTTTCTACCTATATACAATTTGTTGCATATTTATTACAGTTTGTCATGCTCCAAGTGTCAAGAGCTCCTTTTTACTGATACACTAATGGCGATCTGTTCTCTGGTTTAAATCTTATGTGAAATTTACTTTATATATTAACTGAGATTTCAATGTAGATGTATTGTAGATGTGATCTGTTACTCAATATGAAAAATGAGCTAATGAAGTGAAGCTTCACCCAGTTTATATCTTATAGAGTTAACTTGGGTGTGGAGTTGCAACAATCCAGGTAAATCTACAGTCATGACTGAAAGTGTTGACACCCTTGAAATTGTTCCAGAAAATGAAGTGTTTCTCCCAGAAAATTATTGCAATTACACATGTTTTGTTATACACCTATTTATTTCCTTTATGTGCATTGGAGCGAAGAAAAAAAAAATAAAAAATGGTAAATTGGACTTAATTTCACACACAACCCCAAAAATTTCCGGACAAAATTGTTGGCACCCTCAGCTTCATATTTGGTTGCACACCCTTTGGAATAAATAACTGCAATCAATCGCTTCCTATAACCATCCACAAGCTTTCTTACACCTCTCACCTGGAATATCGCACCATTCTTCTTTCGCAAACTGCACCAGGTCTCTGATATATGAAGGCGCCTTCTCCCAACAGCAATTTTAAGATCTCTCCGCAGGTGTTCAATGGGATTTGGATCAGGACTCATTGCTTGCCATTTCAGAAATCTCCAGCACTTTGTTTCCATCCATTTCTGGGGGCTTCATGAAGTATGTTTGGGGTCATTGTCCTGGGCACTACATTTCAACCCATAATCTTTTGGTTTTCTTTAGATTTCATGATGCCTGGCATACAGGAAAGGCACCTAGTGCCAGAGGCAGCAAACTACCCCAAAACATCTTTGAACTTCCACCATATTTGACTGTAGATACTGTGTCCTTTTCTTTGTAGGCCTCATTCGGTAAACAGTGGAATGATTTGCTTTATCAAAAAAACTCTATCTTGGGCTCATCTGTCTACAAGACTCTTTCTCAGAAGGGTTTTGTCAGTGTCATTAGTGGGGTCATCCTGCGTCTTCTGTCATAACATTTAATTTCATTCAAATTTCGCAAGTTTGCATTGACACTGATGCGCCCTGAGTCTGCAGGACAGCTTGAGTTCTTTGTAACTTGATTGAGGCTGCTTATCCATCCAGATTCTCCTGTATTCCAACTTTTTATCAGGTTTTCTCTTCTGTCCACGTCCAGGCAGATTAGCTACAGTGCCCTGAGTTGTAAATTTCTTAAGATTGTTAGACAAGTGAACATCAAGATCTCTGGAGATGTCCTGAAGTCCTCAGACCGTTCTCTTCTCCTCTTTCTGTTCTCCATTTCTCCTTGCTTAGTGTGGCAAATACAGTGCCAAGACTGAGACAACGCCTCCCCTTTTTTATCTGGTTTCAGATGTTATTTTCATATTGCGCACGCCTGTTACTTGCCACAGGTGAGTTTGAATGAGCATCACATAAGTAAAACAAAGTTGCTTACCCACAATTTTGGAAAGGTGCCAACAATTTTGTCTGGACCATTTTGGGGGTTAGGTGTCTTTTTTTTTTTTTTTTTTCCATCTGTTCTAATGCCCACAAAGAAAATAAACGTGCATAACAAAACATGTATTTGCAATAATATTGTAAAATACTTAATTTTCTGTAGCGACTTCAAGGGTGGCAACACTTTTGGGCATGATTGTATATTAATAGGGTTGATCAGGAGTAAAAAAATATGGCTGCCTTCTTCTGAAAACACAGGCTGCAGACAGACCTCCACGTCGTTAACGTGAATGACGCAGAGCTGCAGTACTACACACAACCTGTTTTGGCTATATTTGGAGGAAAGCAGCCATGTATTTTTTAATCCTGGACAACCCCTCAAGGAACTGCTGACTGGCACTGTCGGGATGAACTGTGTTGCATTTGCTTTTGTAGTAGTTTTATTTATTTTTTTTTCTTTCAGTTTGCTGCTAGGGAAGAGATTCTCGCGAACGGTGGGAGCCTTTCACATCACCATGGAGGTAACACATTATTTTATTTTGTGATCTGTAGGGTCTGCCATTTTATCAAATACAAAGTTGTAGTAATTTTATGAGGCATTGCGGGAGCTCACCAGCTATACCCTAAAATACACAGTCAATTTTTGGTATTTCAGGAACCATGACTTTTTTGTTTTTACTTTTTTTCTTTTACTGTCACTGTAGCTGAAAATTGTAATGGTACCACTTTTGGGCACATGCAACATTTTGATCACTTTTTATTGTATTTTTCATAGGAGGTGTGGCAACCAAAAAATGAAATTTTGGCATTTTGATTTTTTTTATCCCCTTTACAAGGTTTAGTATGCGAGTTATTCAAATCGGTCATATATGAAGCACTGACTTCAGCTAGGATTTATGGGAATAACACCAATGCAGCAACGGGGGCCTTCATTTGCACCCTACAATCATGTTACGGATGTGCGGAAGGGGCCCAAAGGACGCACGGGCAGAATCCCTTTCCTCAAGTGCTGCAGTCAGTGGGTGACAGCGACATTTAAGAGGTTAACGACAGCAATCAAAGTTAGCACAGATCGCTACAGTTAGATGCAGATGTCTGCTGAATAACCTACACGGTGTGGAGTGGGATCAGCGAGGTTCTATTTCCCATTCCATGAGTTATGTATCCATCATGGAGTGTCAAGTGGTAAAGAGTAGTGATGAGCGAACATGCTAGGATAAGGTGTTATCCGAGCATGTTCGGGCGATAACCGAGTGTTTTCTGGCATGCTCGAATAATAAGTTCAATTCCCCGTGGCTGCACGTGTTGCGACTGTCGAACAGCCGCAGCGACTCAACATATTTTTCGAAGACACTCGGTTAGCACCCGAACATGCTCAGATAACACCTTATCTGAGCACGTTCGCTTATCATTAGTAAAGGTCTTTTTAATTGCTGTAAAAGTACATGATCAAGAAAATGTAAAGCATATGCCCTTTTAAAATTAAGGCAAAAATGTATGCATGGGCTAATAAAAAAGAAAAACACACACAAATACTTTTCTTTGGATTTAAAGGGACGTGTTTGCAAACTCCCTAATGGGCATGCAAACTGCAAATCAATGGCAGAAGTCTGGGAGTTAGCCAGGGAATCCATTGAAAATTAGTCAGATCTGTGTGAATGTGCCCTTAAAGAGAAACCATTTCTAATCTGTGGCTGTCCTTAGTAAAGTACACGGCAGGGTTAATGTCAAGAAAATGATTTTGATCTTTCACGGTGAGAGAGGCCATTGAAGATGTGGAATCCTGCTATGGATGCCGAGATCCCACAACCTGGACGTTCGGGCTTTCTCAGGGAGCATTAGGGTTTTCATATAAAGTTGCCTGATCAGGTCATCAGCCAGGATCTGTTGGAGTGTAGTTACCGTGTGATATTGGGGGCATGGAGTTTGTGGAGACAGATGAATAGGAGGGAGCAGACTGTGATTAACATTTAGGAGGGCATAGGGGAGAGTTAGGTTAGTGAGTTCAGGTGATAGGTTTGTCTAAACAGATGTGCTGTTAAAGCACACTTAAAAACATGAGGGCTAGATATTAGTTGGATTGTTTGGGGTAGTGCATTCCAGAAAACTGGCGCAGCACGAGAAGTCTTGGAGATGGAGGTGTGAGTTTCAGGTTATGGAGGATGTTCGTCTTAGATCAGTTGCAGAATGAAGAGCACATGTATGGCGATTGACAGAAATGAGGGAGGAGATAAAGGGCGGTGCAGAACTGTGGAGAGCTTTGTGGGTGAGAGAGATAAGTCTGTAATGTATTCTGCAGCGAATGGGTAACCAGTGCAATGACTGGCACTGCGTAGAGGAGTCTGTAAAGCAGTCTAATAGAAATACGACCCTGGCTGCTGCATTCAGCATGGATTGGAGAGGAGAAAGTTTGTTTTGAGGGACACAAATAAGAAGAGGGTCGCAATAGTCCAGACGAGAGTGATTAAGAGCAACAGCAAGAGTTTTTGCAGTTTCAAAGGTGAGAAAAGTTCGGATTCTGGAGATGTTTTTAAGGTGCAGGTGATATGAGAGACTGAGTGATTGGATATAGGGAATAAAGGAAAGTTCTGTGTCAAATATGACCCCAACACAGCGAGCTTGCTGTTTGGGAGTTGTGGTTCCACCACCCAAGGAAATTACAATGTCGTGTATAATAGGAAGGGTAGTAGAGGGAGGACATGATGATAGAGACAGTAGAGAGCTAATCCTTAGTATTTTGTATTAAAGTGGGGGCGATGTCAGGTGAAAAGGTCTCAAACGCTGGATGATGCTGGAAACCAAATCTGCTGTTTGACCAATACTGGCAGTATATAAGTAGAAGAGTAAGAGACCTAGAATTGAACCTTGAGGAAGAAGGGCCGGCAAAAGATAGTTTTCTGCTGCTACTCCTCAGACCACTCCTTCAATGTGTCCTTGATGCCGATACATCGGAGCATAGTGTCAGTGTCAAATGCGTCCGAGAGATCCAGGAGAAACAGCAGGAAGTAGTGAGCATTGTATTTTGCTGTTAGTAGGTCATTAGAGACTTTAGTTTCAGTAAAGTTTTTGAAGAGCGGAAACTAGACGGTAAAGGGTGTAGAAGAGTTATCTGAGAGATAGCGGATGAGACTGGAGGGGATCAAGCATTCCAGGAGTTTAGAGTTTAAAGAAATATTAAAGACTGGGCTATAGTTAGCAGCGTAATTTTGTGCTAGAGATGGCTTTTTATGTAAAGGGGTTATGATGGCATGTTTTGAATGAAGAGGGAAAGAAAGTGAGAGGTTAAATATTTGTTAGATGGGTAGTGACAGCTGTGGAGAGCGACTGAAGGAAATGTGAGGGAATAGGGTCACTGCTGCAGTTTGATGGGTGATTGGTTGATGGGCGATTGGTGATGGTTAAATCATATATATCCCTACAAATTATCTTTATTGATTTAAAAAACCATGTGCAATGGTTCACACCAAAAAAAAGTGCACAAACAAAAACAAACCATGTTCCAAAATTACCAATTAAAAATGGGTAAGCTAGCGATTGGTGATGGGTAATCATTAAGGTTACTGTCTGAGCTGCCCATCCCCAATTATAATGCAATACGGTATTCAGACATTCAGATTACTGTGCTCTCCTCAGTTTAAGAGACTCACAGAGTTGGTTAAGGGGCCTTCTAGTCAGAAGAGGTGCCGAAGATGCCAGCAGGTAGTATGACGTTTGTAGTGACCTGATCTAGGTGCCATGCTGTGCTGATATGGCCACCGGACCACAGTCCTGCTCCATTCTAACACACACTGTACTATTCATAAGGCTTTATAAAATGCTTTAAATTCTGCAGTAATTAGTAAGCAGATAGTTGTAGGTGAATGCACCTCATTGCCTCCATAGTTATAAGATTATATGCATCAGTCCATCTTATGAGAATATTCAGGCTTGTAAAAGCCAAATACATTCCAGCGATCTACCGTCTAATCGTTATTTTTTAACCTTTAGTATACTGTGTGTAAGAGGTGACACTAGAATGTCTCTAACAGAATCCAGATAAACAATGGCACTCTAACACCGTCTGGGTAAATGCAGCCGGTATCATTGGGAAGACTTTGTAAATGACCTCGAGCAAAGTGTTTTGGTTTAGTTAACTCAGCCGTTACAAAAACAATAAGACATTGATCATACAGTACGTGCAGGTTTTGTCACATTAACAACGTGCATTGGTTTATTTTCTTTCTGATATATCCATTTAATCCAGATGTTCTCTAGTCAACACGGCACAGGCTTCTGGATTGGGTTCTGCAGCAGAGTCTTTGTGACGGCAGTAATACAAAGGGGCCGCCCCTCATCTGGCAAAATAGAGTCAAAAACTTTTTAGTAGCACAGAAATACTTGTATTACATTTTTTGAAGATTCAGGTTATTCAAGTAACTGGGCACTTACAAATAACCAAATAATAAAAAACTGTACAGTGACTCAGTGGTTAGCACTGCAGCGCTGGAGTTCTGGGTTCAAAACCCACCAAGGACAACATCTGCAAGGAGTTTGTATGTTCTCCCCGTGTTTGCGTGGCTTTCGTCCGGGTTCTCAGTCTTCCTCCCACAATCCAAAGGCATACTGATAGGGAATTTAGATTGTGAGCCCCAATGGGGACATTGCCAATAATGTCGGTAAAGTGCTGTGGAATTAAAGGCGCTATATAAGGAAGTAAAATAAATGAAAAAATAAAAAACATCAAGAGGATTTGTTATCTTATTTCACAATGTAAACCTCATACATTGTTAACTAACTAGTAGTGAAGAGCGAACGTGCTCGGATAAAAGTTATCCGAGTATCTCGGGCACGCTCGAATAATATGTTCATGTCCCTGCGGCTGCGTATTTTGCGACTGTCTAAAGGTACTGTCACACTTAGCGATGCACCAGCGATCCCGACCAGCGATATGACGCGGTCAGGATCGCTGGTACATCGCTAAGTGGTCGCTAGTGAGCTGCCACACAGGCAGATCTCACTAGCGACATCGCTGGGGACGGGGATCGCTACTTACCTGTCAGACGAGGCGATCCTGCGTCCTCCCACCCGGCTCCACGCGTCGCTCGTCCTCACAGCAGGAAGCTGACGACGAGAAACAGTCCTGAGCGTTCTCGCGCGATCAGCGATAACCAGCGGGGGAGCCGGTCGTAGGTAAGTATCAGACACAGAGATATCGCTAGCAATATCGCTATAACGTCACTAGTTATAGCGATATTGCTAGCGATATCTCTTAGTGTGACATGACCTTAACAATTGCAAAACATGCAGCCACAGGGACTCCAACATATCTGAGCTCATTCGCTCATCTAACTAGATCTTAGTTTTGATGAGAATAGTATACCTACTTAGACAATCCACGACTCTTTAAGAAGGTTTGAGGGTTTAATGCCATCTCATTCCACCTAGTCTGGTTGACTTCTCAATGTCCCTCCTCCCTGATGAGATATCACATTGCTCAGTAGAAGCTGTAAATCAGGCTGCGTGGACAGAGATTGAATACAAGTAGATACATGAGATCTCTGAGTGCACATGCTAACCTTTATTTCATTGTCTGTGGGTCTGACATGGCCGATTTATTTTGCCTTCCCCATCAGTCCGATAGACTGTGAATGGAACAGAGGTTGTACGTGCATCTTCACACCGTTCAACTCTGCAGAGTCCAGTTTCTTACTTTGAAGCCCATGTTTGGGATTGATAAAGGTCCCAGAGGTCAGATCTCCAGTGATCAGTAAGTTTATAACTTTTTGGATTATGGTAATAACTTAAGTATTTTTTGGGGATCAATAACCAGTCTAAACTATTAGGTTTATATTTGCAAAGAAAGACGTAGTGCCAATAGTTTATTTTCCATTGTTGTGTTGAATCACAGCCTGTGAAGTCTGAGTATGACCTGCCCATGTCTTGTTGTTGTGCAGTGTCTGACCTAGCCCTATACATCAGTTATTCACATTTTCAAACTTTTTGATTGAAACTTTTTAGAACACCCTAACTGTTTGAGAGCCAAACAACATTCGTCACCTGGAGGACATGCTCTTAGTTCTTGTAACTAGAGGTAGATATTGTACCAGAGCGTTTTCTGCAAGTGAAGGAAACAAAAATCCTGATTATACATGGAAACTTCAGGAGAGTTTTATGTGACAATGTAGAGCGTTAGAACTGTATGGCAGATTAAAAAAATGCTTATTTTTATAGTATTTATATGGAGGAGTGGCTCCTGGGGTTCTCTGTGGGTATGGCTTTAGGGTGCTTTGCTAAATTATTCCCTGAGCCATGCTCCTTTGGTAAAAACCATAAAAGTTAGCACTAAAAAAAATAAAGCCCATGTCTCTAGAACCATATTTTAAAGAAAAAAAAAAAAACACAAAAGGAAAAAGCAAAACTGAATACTCAAGGGAGTAGTAGAAGTAAAATAAGAGCGATGTATGGCCACTTTTGACCTGGTGACAGGTCCTCTTTAAGCTGGCCATACACCTTAGATAACCATCATAGCCCCCATAAACAGTAGGTGGTCAGCTGGTCCTTCCAGAATCCGAGACTGTATGAGGCCTTACCTCACAGTTTCATTGCTAATCTAGGGAACGTACCCTTGCTGCCACTCGCTGGTATTAGGGCCTTTAGTTAGAGGATTTTATATTTTGCCAACTTCTAACCTTGTAGTAGACAAGCTGTGTGTCTACCCTGGCTACAAGATTAAGGTTGTATAAAGGTATTTGTAGCTTTTTTGAGTAAAGGAGAAAGCTTCTCAGGAATTGTCATAAAGCTCCAAGTAATTTCAAAAAGTTCATTGTATTCTGTAATGAAAACATCCAAAATTTCCCTCTACGAAGAACTGAGGAAAGTTCTGAAACTTTTGTAGAAGTTACTCTTGAGCAAAGCCTTGACCAGACCAGTCGTCTTTAAGACTTCCAGCTTGTCTCATACACGGAAGGTAATGAAGATTGGATTTGTTTTAACATGTGGCACGTGAACTTGCTGCTCTGAATTAACAAAATGGAATCCTCTTTATTTACTGACCTCCAGGACGTGGCCTGACATTCTTAGCCAAGCTTTGGAGTTTCGGCAAGAAAAGAGGGCGATGGGCGGGGGGGAAAATATTGATGCTATTTCTCTTGTAGTGTGGGTCCTGTAATTGTGATTAATAACAGTTGCTTTCACTATCTAGAAACAGACAGGCTGGTTTGCCTGCCTACAATCATGCTGTGATAAATGGAGCTATTTTAACTCCGTTTTTGTGTATTAAAGAAAACAGATGTAGTCTAAGACTTGAGGCTATGAGGAAGTATAAATGCTGCTTAACTCAACTTCCCAGCACTTGTTGTTGTAAATGAGGAGCCGGTCAGCCCTCAGTCTTTACTGCTGAGGAGCTGTGAAAACTGGGACCGGGACGGGTTTATTTATTAATTTTAGTTTAAATTTCAAGATATATAAACAAAACTAACTTTTTTCTTTTGATTAGAATTTATTAGTATTATTTTATTTTATTTTTTTAAAGACCTTCCACAGTTTACTTCCACCAGCTAAAAATGGGTGCTGGTCATTCGATAATCCATGTGTTTGACCTGTTACACCGCTCTTATTAGAACTGTGGTGTAACGAACTGTCCCAGCATTTATAGTGTCCGTGCCATGCTCGGGAGAGAGAAAAGAATCAAGGTTCATGCTGAAAGACAGCAAGCAGGGTTCATGAAAAGTGTGAGTAATAGAAAAACTTTATATAATTGCATAAATTAAACTTTTATGTCCCATAAACAATAATTTAAAGGGAATCTGTCACCTCATTTTTGGCCTATGAGATGCGGCCACCGCCATCAGGGGCTTATCTACAGCATTCTGTAATACTGTAGATAAGCCCCCGATGTAACCTGAAAGATAAGAAAAACAAGTTAGATTATACTCACCTGGGGGTCTGATGGGTGTCGACGTCCGGACCGGCGCCTCCCATCTTCTAGCAATGATGTCGTCCTCCTTACTTCTCTCTCGGCTCCTGCGCAGGTGTACTTTATGTGCCCTGTTGAGGGCAGAGTACTGCAGTGCGCAGGTGCCGGGAGAGGTTCAGCGCCTGCGCCGGGAGAGGTCCAGCGCCTGCGCACTGCAGTACTTTACTCTGCCCTCAACAGGGCAGATAAATACGCCTGTGCAGGAGCCGCGGCAGAAGTAAGGAGGAGGACATCATTGCTAGAAGATGGGAGGCGCCAGACCGGACCGCTGCGGGTGAGTATATTCTAACTCGTTTTCCTTATCTTTCAGGTTACATTGGGGGATTATCTACAGCATTACAGAATGCTATAGATAAGCCCCTGATGGCGGTGGCAGCATCTAATAGGCCAAAAATGAGGTGACAGATTCCCTTTAAAGGATTAATGTGGATGAACTGTCTGTACCGTGTGTCACTCCTCGTGAAACATAGCATAGTCTGGTGTAAAAATACTGCATTTTACAGTTTTTCACTATTGTAATCGTGGGGAAAAAAAAAATCATAAGGCGCTTGTCCTTAGGATTGTAGGTCTGTGACATGTGGGACCCTTCCCCGATTAGCAGTTACAGGGCTTCTCTCTACCAAAAATTGTGTCAATTGTTCCTCGAACGTTTCCGTGATATGATTGATGTACAGTATGATGACTCAGAGAACGTCTTCTAATTTTATTGCTGTTCTCTAGAATTCTTTAAGGGATGTGCTTGTTGCATAGATTACTTTTCTCTTTTTTTTTTCACTTTTATTTACAAATACGACTTTTTTAAATTGCATTATGGCAAACTTTTTACTGTCCGTGACTACGACGATGAAGAATTAAAGGCATGGTCTGAAACTAACACTGTTCTAATTCCAAATGTCCATCAAATGTAGTAATGTAATTGCTTCTCTAATAGACCTTAATTAAAATTTCCTTACCGTTCCCTGTCCACTCTATGTAACGTGTGTGTATGGTATATAGATTTACTGCACACAAAATATAGTTGGTCTCCTCTTTATTGACTGTGGCGTCCTGCTCATGTAATGATCACGCAGATAATAGATGTCAGATTTTTGTTTTTTTCCCCTGGTAGAATAATATAACAGGCTAGGATATTCATTTTTTTTTTTTTTTTTTTTTCCCGTTACGGAACTTGAGGCCAATTACATAAAAACCGCTGGAACATAACCACTCTAATCTGTCTTGTGCCACAATAAAAATAATAAATGGTAACAGTATGTTGTGAAACAACTTTGTGACATGTCATCAGTGCAATGTTCTGTACCTTAAATCCTTAACCATCCATGATCAATGCGTGTCCACCACGAAGGACCGCTTTTTTCAGGCTGACCTCATAACTACAGAACCCTTTGAAGGTTTTTCTATAGACTTGTTTGATTTATTATTCCACCACTTAAGTCGCTGTTTTCTCCTTTTTTATCAGCCTGGTAACATTTTTGTGCTTAGTTTAAGTGGTGTCAGTGCAGTTTAGATTACTTCACAATTGGTGGCCGGTGTCTCCCGATGTGTCCCGAGAAGACGCCCTCCCGTCCCCACACTAAGCTATTCTCTTGTAAGGCCTTTATAGGTATTGTATAATTATATAGCGTTCCACAGGGGCAATTTCCAGTTATGCAAGTAGGTAGTGAAATTTCATATCCAAGACACACAAGGTCATCATTGCTCATGGTAAATGTCCTGACGAGCATTCACTCGTTTTCAAACAGGAAAAAGAAAATTATTGTATCTCTTAATATAGGCAGTAAAATTGGTATAATCTTTAGACCATTTTTGTCCCAGAGTGGGTGGCGGTTTCGTGCCCTTTGTTTAGACATAACATCTTTTCCTTTTTTTGTGTTTGTGTTCTCTTAGTGAGTAGGGGGCTATGCTTTCTGCTTTTTTTTTATTATTATTATTATTATTATTATTATTATTATTATTATTATTATTATTATTATTATTATTTTATTTTATACTGTGATTTGAAGAATAAAGATTTGTAATTTTGTAAAAAAAAAAAAAAAAAATCCATAAAATGATTTTTTTTTTCTACATTTCAAAACTGTCTGGATTTAAGTAGAATTAACTGATAGCGTGGCAAATTGAATCTTTTTTTTTTTTTTTTTGCACAATTACCTTACTATACCAAAAAAGCCAAAATATCTTAGAAAAATATAAAAATATATATTTTAATTTAAATATCTGTGTATTACTGAAGGCAACTTTTTAAATATAATTTTTGGATAAATATTTATAATATTTAACAAAAATTTTTTTTAAAAAATTGCCTTCAATGATACACGGTTAAAATGTATATTTTTCTAATTTTTATTTTTATTATTGGTCTGGTGGCATTTCCTTTTGTTAGTGTTGTCTTATTAAAAGATCATCTATTTTGGGGATCTTGGGCTGATGCGTAGCCGCTGACCCCTGCGTAAATTGTCACAGTTGATCTGTGAGTGGTGGACAAGATCTATAATCATTGGCACGTAATCAATGAGTCCAATAATGAATCGGCTCCAAATAAAAGTAATGACCGCTGTTTTCTCGAGTGGTTTTTTTTTTTGCCTCAAGAGTTGAATGAAGATGAATGGATGTATTAGTAATTTGTATTTATTACTGTTGTCCACACTCATTATAAAAATGAACCAGTTTCTGGATTAGGCTTGGTATTTTCCATGCTTTGTGAGTCTAGTTGATCAGTTTTTGCTCATCAGAAAATGGGAACACTAGCATTTTTTTT
This sequence comes from Dendrobates tinctorius, assembly GCF_039654945.1. NCBI lineage: Eukaryota > Metazoa > Chordata > Amphibia > Anura > Dendrobatidae > Dendrobates > Dendrobates tinctorius. Next base: position 3,930,183 of record NW_027361724.1, read on the forward strand.
GTTTTTATAACGCATTTTATTTATCTTCTTAATTTGTAAATATTGGAAAGGCTTTTCACTAATTTTTTATTTTTTTGCATTAATTTTTTAATCTAAATTATATGAATTCTACGAATCCTCATATGTACGCTGCAGCACAAATTGACCTGCCGATTAAAGAAGCACTCCTCCTCCCATCAAAGTATTTATCCCCTTAATATATTGCAGTCATCATATTATACGAGTACTTACAATTGCTCATTTGCCTTTCTACCCAGTTAATTCTTCTCTTTTCCATTAGGACTGTGACATCACGTGATTAATAACTGACTAGCTAAATCCTTCTAAGCTCTATGTAGAAACAGGAGGTCAATTTTTCCTGCGTAAGTCACTGCAAAAAAGTCCCTGGCAAAGGCAAGAGGGAGCAGCTGGGCCAGGAGGTGAAGAGGTGAATGACTCATGCAGGAAAAAGAGAAGAATTAGCAGGGTAGAAAGGTAAAATGAGCAGTTGTAAGTACACAGTGCTATATAAGATGATGGCTGCAATATATTAAGATAAAACTTTTAACACCTTCACGACCTTGGTTTTTTATGTTTTTGCATTTGTTTTTTGCATTTACGTTTTTTTGCTCTGCGTCTTCCTAGAGCCATAACTTCTTTTTTTTTTTTTTTTTTTTCAGTCAATATGGCTGAGATCAGATGTTTTTTTTTTTTGTCTTGAACTTTTATATTTTGTAAAATATTTTTAAAAACCTTTTCTTTTTTTTTTCTACTTTTCACTTGCTTCAATAAGTGACTTGAAGCTGCAATAATCCGATCGCCTGTGCCACATATAGCAAATTTTTAGCAAAATTGATCATGTGCTATGAGTACCAGCGATCATAAGTCTGGCAATGACAACCACAGGGTTCTCCTGCAGACCTCGGGGTTGTAATTCCAACTCATCAGTACCCTGCAGTCATGTGACAGGGGTGCCGATGGGCCATTATTTAGTGACACGCGTCTGGAGCGGCCATGTTAAATGCCTCTGTTGAAGATTGACCATCGTTGTTAGGGGCACATGTCAACTGATAAGTTCAGCTGTCATGTGCTGGAAAAGATGCGGCCTCAGAGCCGGGTCCGCATGGAATACAAGGACACGACCAATGACATACAGTGGGGGAAAAAAAAGTATTTACTCTGCCACCAATTGTGCAAGTTCTCCCACTTAAAAAGATGAGAGAGGCCTGTAATTGGCATCATAGGTAGACTGAGAGTCAAAATGAGAAAACAAATCCAGAAAATCACCTTGTCTGATTTGGCAAGATTTATTTTGCAAATTATGGTGGAAAATAAATTTGGTCATTAACAAAAGTTCATCTCAATATTTTGTTATGTATCCTTTGTTGGCAATGCCAGAGGTCAAAAGTTTTCTGTAGGTCTCCACAAGGTCGGCACACACTGTTGGAGGTATGTTGGCCCATTCCTCCATGCAGATCTCCTCTAGAGCAGTGATGTTTTGGGCATGTCTGTCACTGGGCACCATGGACTTTCATATCCCTCCAAATGTTTTCTATGGGGTTGAGATCTGGAGACTGGCTAGGCCACTCCAGGACCTTCATATGCTTCTTATGAAGCAACTACTTTGTTTCCCTGGTGGTGTGCTTGGGATCATTATCATGCTGAAAGACTATCCACGTTTCATCTTCAATGCCCTTGCTGATGGAAGGAGGTTTGCACTCAAAATCTCATGATACATGGCCCCATTCATTCTTTCATGTGCACGGAACAGTCGTCCTGGTCCCTTTGCAGAGAAACAGCCCCAAAGCATGATGTTGCCACCCCCATGCTTCACAGTAGGTATGGTGTTCTTTGAATGCAACTCAGCATTCTGTCTCCTCCAACCATGACAAGTTTTGTTTCTACCAAACAGTTCTACTTTGGTTTCATCAGACCATATGACATTCTTCCAATACTTTTCTGGATAATCCCAATGCTCTCTAGCAAGCTTCAAATGGGCCCGGACATGTACTGGCTCAAGCAGGGGGACACGTCTGGCACTGCAGGATCTGAGTCCCTGGCGGCGTAGTGTGTTACTGATGGTAGCCTTTGTTACGTTGGTCCCAGTTCTATGCAGGTCATTCATTAGGTCCCCCTGTGTGGTTCTGGGATTTTTGCTCACCGTTCTTGTGATCATTTTGACCCCATGGGGTGAGATCTTGCATAGAGCCCAGATCGAGGGAGATTATCTGTGGTCTTGTATGTCTTCCATTTTCTTATTATTGCTCCCACAGTTGATTTCATCACACCATGCTGCTTGCCTATTGCAAATTCAGTCTTCCCAGCCTGGTGCAGGGTTACAATTTTGTTTCTGGTGTCCTTCGATAGCTCTTTGGTCTTCACCATAGTGGAGTTTGGAGTCAGACTGTTTGAGGTTGTGGACAGGTGTCTTTATACTGATAACAAGGTCAAACGGGTGCCATTACTACAGGTTATGAGTGGAGGACAGAGGAGCCTCTTAAAAAAGAAGTTATAGTTCTGTGAGAGACAGAAATCTTACATGTTTTTAGATGACCATATACTTATTTTCCACCATAATTTGCAAAATAAATCTTGCCAAATCAGACAAGGTGATTTTCTGGATTTGTTTTCTCGTTTTGACTCTCATAGTTGTGGTCTACCTATGATTCAATTACAGGCCTCTCTCATCTTTTTAAGTGGGAGAACTTGCACAATTGGTGGCTGACTAAATACTTGTATATACAGTGCCTTGCGAAAGTATTCGGCCCCCTGGAACTTTGCAACCTTCTCCCACATATCATGCTTCAAACATAAAGATACCAAATGTAAATATTTGGTGAAGAATCAACAACAACTGGGACGTAATTGTGAAGTTGAACGAAATTTATTGGTTATTTTAAATTTTTGTGGAAATTCAAAAACTGAAAAGTGGGCGTGCAATATTATTCGGCCCCTTTAACTTAATACTTTGTTGCGCCACCTTTTGCTGCGATTACAGCTGCAAGTCGCTTGGGGTATGTTGAATACTTTCGCAAGGCACTGTATATACGTCATAGGTCGTGAATGGGAGCGCTTCTTTAAATATCGTCTGCAACGCAATCTGTGAAATATACAATAACTCTGTGGCATTTCAAGAGCAAAGTCTCCAACTGTGCAAATTTTGCTGTGGAAATGCCGCCTATGTGGTCTTACCTTTAAAACCTTGAGGATATGTTCACACTGGGCAAAGTTATTACAATTCGTAATGCTGCTTGTGTGAAGAACCACTAATATTCACAAATGTTTTGGGATGGTCTCAATACAGGAGAAATATGGATCTCCGGAAACCTATTAAAAACTGGGCTGATGAATCGAGACTGGCGTTTTATATGCTCGTCTTGATGGAGGGTTTGCTGGGGGAATATGCACCAAATTCATTAAGAGGAGATCACTTTTGAATGAATGTATTGCATATCTCGGTTGCTGTGCTCCAGCATATGAGATCTACTCCAGTTATGGACTGGAGTACATTTAGGATTGCGCTGCGGGTTTTTCCGCGCGGAAACGCAGGTAAAACCGCAGGTAAAGTGATCTGCAGTTTTCCTGCGGTTTGATCTACGGTTTTGCCCTGCAGTTTCACACCTCTACGATGTTAAAGGTGTGAAACCGCTGCGGAATCCGCCCAAACAATTGACATGCTGCGTTTTGTAAACCGCAGCAAAACCGCGCGGAAAAAACCGCACCGTGAGCACAGCGTTTTTGAAACCCCATAGGGTTTCATTGTACTGTACCATGTCAGCGGAACTGCTGCGTTTCCGCAGGGGCAAAACCGCTGCGGAAACGCAGCAGAATCCGCAACGTGTGCACGTAGCCTTAGTTTGTAATTTTATGCTTATTGTGTGCCACAAAATGATTAATTTGCTGGACCGTGCTCTCAACGCCCCTCTCTCTCTCATTGCCTCTTTCATAAAAAAGTAGTTGAACCTGGTTTGAAAACGTGAAATATGCCTTAAGGTTTTTTTGCCCCAAATTTTGGAGACCTTGAAAAATGTTTTGTTTCTAACTTAAGCTGTTTATGTACACGTGTCAGTTTTTACAGAAAATATACTTTACTGTTTATACAAAAAAGGATGAGGAAAAAAACGCTGCAGAAATTAACGGTGAAAATAAAGCAAATCACTGAACATATACTCAGGAATTTTTTTTTTCTTTTATCGGAGACAGAAAAAGTAAGTTTTATGGAACTTATTGCAGCTCCTCCCCTCTCCATGGAATTTTAAAAGCACCAACTGTCATCTCCTATCTCAGTAACAGTTTGCACAGAATACAGATTTTATAGACTTTACCTATGAATTGAGAGTGAAAGGTCAGTCCAGGAGAAGAAAGAAGCCGATTTCTCTGAGATATATGAGAAAGTTGCTTTTTTTCACATTTACGGCAGATCTATGAAATAATTAGTGATGGTTACGCTTTAAGCCTCTCTCTTTCCTGAGGTTGAGTCTTACATCCTGCAGTAAAGAGAGTTCTTACAACGCTTGTAGAACACATTGCATTTCTGGTTATTGCAGCCACTCGGACCACGTTCCAGTAGACGTCCCACAATCCAGGGACACAGCCATTTATGGAGATCCAGGACGATTTTTACTCCTTTCCCTTCTTCTCCTTTCTTTGTTTCCACTCTGCTAATCAAATGCACATTACATTTATTCTAGTAAAAGTGTAAACCATAGAAAATTTGACAAGATAGATGTGTAAATTATCACTCTGACAGAACTAATGATGCACTCCAAGCACCTTCTGTTTTCCAGCACTTGGCAAGCGACTTCATTAAATATGCAATGGCCGTTTGGTGGCGGCTCTCACGTTGGTTGCTTTCCTTGTGGAATTGCTGTATTTCCTGAGGTGGATGAGCAGGCAGGCAGGCACGTTGGCTGCTGGACCGCCCGCTGTGGCTCTGATGTACTCCATCTTGTTTGTGCAGTTGTTTGAAGTATTTTCAGGACAATTGCATCTATAACCACAGGACATATTCCCCGCAGCTACGTTCTAGACAGCAGTAAGAGAAACCCAGGCAGATTATGTTCTGCCTTTTACCTACCTATAATAATTCAGCCTCTGAGAACCAGAAACTATCTATAAGCTCGTTTATTAAAAGGAAGATTAACATGAAGCTGCAGCCGTGACTTGTATGTGCTGGCGCAATAAATAAGAGATTTATCAGGGATTTATCGTATGGGATTCCAAAGGATACATGATGAAAATTAGATGGATGTTGAATAGATCTATAATAAAATCAACACACTCTGGGAATATTTTGTTATCACAGGATAAGAAAAATATGCAGATAAATAGTATATAAAAAAAAAATCAATTTTATTGACGGCAGATTAAAAATAATCTATTCCCAAGGAATACCTCTAAATGAGGCTACACATAGAGTGAAATAGTACCCAGCTCAAGAGCGAGGAAAATAGAGGGTGTCTGATCCGACATATGTAAGGTAGAAGCTAATAAAGTGCAAGTGCTGTTGATGAGTTCACCCTTTAATAGTCCTCAACGCCAGATAAACGAAAGCTAGATAAAGGAAGTACTGGGTTTAGAATAGAACAAGTAAGTAGTGATGAGCGAATGTGCTGGGATAAGGCGTTATCTGAGCATGCTCGTGTGCTAATAGAGTGTCTTTAGCGTGCTTGAAGAGTATGTTTGAGTCCCCGCGGCTGCATGTCTCACAGCTGTTCGACAGCTGCAACAGGGATTGTCTGTTAGGCAATCCCAACATATGTTGCGCGAGACATGCAGGCGCGGAGACTCGAACATATTTTTCAAGCTGAAGATACTCAGCACACGAGCATGGAGAAGAACACCTTATCCCAGCACATTCCCTCATCACTGCAATCAAGGCCGTCATGACAGTATAATGATGTAGAGTTAGTGGTACCTAAGTAGCTCCTTTGGTTGTCTGCAGGGTTCAAGCAATGTGTCCCTCCCCCTCTACCCCCCCAGAAGAAGGGAGGCGAAACTGTGTTGGGGTGGAGGGACACATGTTTGTAGGTATGCACCCGTTACAAAGTATAGGACTATTTGATACATTTTCTCTAATAAAATCAGAAATATGCAAAAGGGGTTTTCCACTATGATTTAAAAAAAAAAAAAAAAAATTAATTGAACATATTTTAAAGAGTACCTATAACCAATATATTTAGTTTAAGTAATAGCTCTCAATGATCCAAAGGGGCATGTTCTCCAACAACAAAGGGAATTACTATAGTAAAAACTTGGCCTTTAGTCATGGGCTAAAAAAGAAATTGGGAGAAGTTTTTTTTGCAAATATTAAAATTGAAAATCCATAGTTCTTTGGTGCTGAAGAACCTGCTCTTTTGGATTATTCAGAGCTATTTGACCTGGAAGTCATACCAGTGCACACCCAGACCACAGACCATATACCCTGGAAGTCTCTTGAGATACTTTTCTCTAACATATAAGTGGTGAGCTCAATTGACAATCTGTATTTTTTAAATAACAGCGACTAGCTAACATGTTCTGCAGATCGGTCAGGTTCAGATGTTGCGAACCCCAGTGATCACACTGCACATAGTGCTGTAAGCGCTCATAGACTTCTTATTGGGCATACACAACACTCAGTGTGCACTCAGGAAGAAGCGTCTACCTGACTAGCTGAGAGCTTCAGAGCAGCGTTGTCAGCGATTGTTGGGGGTTTCAGGACAAAGACCACCACTTGTTTAAAAAAAAAAAAAAAAATGTTTCAAAGGAGTGTACTGATTTTCTGAAAGATGAGCACCGCTCACGTCTCTGTTGCTTGCTTGCTTGCTCAGGGGCCAATGCACTCCTGAAGACTGACAGTATAAACCAGAGGTATGTTAGTGCCTCTGGTGTAAATTGTGTGCTCTAGTATGCTCCGCCTGGTATGGTAGTGCTTCTGGTGTAAATTGTGTGCTCTAGTATGCTCCGCCTGGTATGGTAGTGCCTCTGGTGTAAATTGTGTGCTCTAGTATGCTCCGCCTGGTATGGTAGTGCCTCTGGTGTAAATTGTGTGCTCTAGTATGCTCCGCCTGGTATGGTAGTGCTTCTGGTGTAAATTGTATGCTCTAGTATGCTCCGCTTGGTATGGTAATGTCTGTTGTAAATTGTATGCTCTCTGTAGGTTCTCTAGTATGCTCCGCCTGGTATGGTAGTGCCTCTGGTATAAATGTTCTCTAGTATGCTCCGCCTGGTATGGTAGTAAATCTGGTATAAATGTTCTCTAGTATGCTCCGCCTGGTATGGTAGTGCCTCTGATATAAAAGTTCTCTAGTATGCTCCGCCTGGTATGGTAGTGCCTCTTATATAAATGTTCTCTAGTATGCTCTGCCTGGTATGGTAGTGCCTCTGATATAAATGTTCTCTAGCATGCTCCGCCTGGTATGGTAGTGCTTCTGGTGTAAATTGTATGCTCTAGTATGCTCCGCCTGGTATGGTAGTGCTTCTGGTGTAAATGATATGTTCTAGTATGCTCCGCTTGGTATGGTAGTGCTTCTGGTGTAAATTGTATGCTCTAGTATGCTCCGCTTGGTATGGTAGTGCCTCTGGTATAAATGTTCTCTAGTATGCTCCGCCTGGTATGGTAGTGCCTCTGATATAAATGTTCTCTAGTATACTCTGCCTGGTATGGTAGTGCCTCTGATACAAATGTTCTCTAGTATGCTCTGCCTGGTATGGTAGTGCCTCTGGTGTAAATTGTGTGCTCTAGTATGCTCCGCCTGGTATGGTAGTGCTTCTGGTGTAAATTGTATGCTCTAGTATGCTCCGCTTGGTATGGTAGTGCATCTGGTATAAATGTTCTCTAGTATGCTCCGCCTGGTATGGTAGTGCCTCTGATATAAATGTTCTCTAGTATACTCTGCCTGGTATGGTAGTGCCTCTGATACAAATGTTCTCTAGTATGCTCTGCCTGGTATGGTAGTGCCTCTGGTGTAAATTGTGTGCTCTAGTATGCTCCGCCTGGTATGGTAGTGCTTCTGGTGTAAATTGTATGCTCTAGTATGCTGTGCCTGGTATGGTAGTGCTTCTGGTGTAAATTGTGTGCTCTAGTATGCTCCGCCTGGTATGGTAGTGCTTCTGTGTAAATTGTATGCTCTATTATGCTCCGCCTGGTATGGTAGTGCTTCTGGTGTAAATTGTATGCTCTAGTATGCTCCGCTTGGTATGGTAGTGCATCTGGTATAAATGTTCTCTAGTATGCTCCGCCTGGTATGGTAGTGCCTCTGATATAAATGTTCTCTAGTATGCTCCGCCTGGTATGGTAGTGCCTCTGATATAAATGTTCTCTAGTATACTCTGCCTGGTATGGTAGTGCCTCTGATACAAATGTTCTCTAGTATGCTCTGCCTGGTATGGTAGTGCCTCTGGTGTAAACTGTGTGCTCTAGCATGCTCCACCTGGTATGGTAGTGCCTCTGGTGTAAATTGTGTGCTCTAGTATGCTCCGCCTGGTATGGTAGTGCTTCTGTGTAAATTGTATGCTCTATTATGCTCCGCCTGGTATGGTGGTGCTTCTGGTGTAAATTGTATGCTCTAGTATGCTCCACTTGGTATGGTAGTGCATCTGGTATAAATGTTCTCTAGTATGCTCCGCCTGGTATGGTAGTGCTTCTGATATAAATGTTCTCTAGTATACTCTGCCTGGTATGGTAGTGCCTCTGATACAAATGTTCTCTAGTATGCTCTGCCTGGTATGGTAGTGCCTCTGGTGTAAACTGTGTGCTCTAGTATGCTCCGCCTGGTATGGTAGTGCTTCTGGTGTAAATTGTGTGCTCTAGTATGCTCCGCCTGGTATGGTAGTGCTTCTGGTGTAAATTGTATGCTCTAGTATGCTCCGCCTGGTATGGTAGTGCTTCTGGTGTAAATTGTATGCTCTAGTATGCTCCGCTTGGTATGGTAGTGCTTCTGGTGTAAATTGTATGCTCTAGTATGCTCCGCCTGGTATGGTAGTGCTTCTGGTGTAAATTGTATGCTCTAGTATGCTCCGCCTGGTATGGTAGTGCTTCTGGTGTAAATTGTATGCTCTAGTATGCTCCGCTTGGTATGGTAGTGCCTCTGGTGTAAATTGTGTGCTCTAGTATGCTCCGCCTGGTATGGTAGTGCTTCTGGTGTAAATTGTGTGCTCTAGTATGCTCCGCCTGGTATGGTAGTGCTTCTGGTGTAAATTGTGTGCTCTAGTATGCTCCGCCTGGTATGGTAGTGCTTCTGGTGTAAATTGTGTGCTCTAGTATGCTCCGCCTGGTATGGTAGTGCTTCTGGTGTAAATTGTGTGCTCTAGTATGCTCCGCCTGGTATGGTAGTGCTTCTGGTGTAAATTGTGTGCTCTAGTATGCTCCGCCTGGTATGGTAGTGCTTCTGGTGTAAATTGTGTGCTCTAGTATGCTCCGCCTGGAATGGTAGTGCCTCTGGTATAAATGTTCTCTAGTATGCTCCACCTGGTATGGTAGTGCCTCTGGTGTAAATTGTATGCTCTAGTATGCTCCGCCTGGTATGGTGGTGCCTCTGGTGTAAATTGTATGCTCTAGTATGCTCCGCTTAGTATGGTAATGTCTGTTGTAAATTGTATGCTCTAGTATGCTGCAAGCTTTGCTGCTTGGAGAAGGGCAGGGGCACTGAAGCACTCCATCTTTCCAGCAAGCTTCAGTGTACCGCTTGCAAGCGTTCATTCCTTTTCTAGATCACTGGCCATCTCTGACAGACTTTAGTGGTGGCTGGTAACCTTGACAACAACCAATATACTATAGATTTAAAAATCTATTCTTAAGAGGAGGTAAATTGCACAGTTGCTTGTTTTTACAGTCACATTGCAATTTTACCCATTTGACAATACTACCCCATTAAATGATGTACTGTTTAAAATAATAAACCCTCCTCTTCAATTGCTGTCCTGGGCCACAGCTACCCTGTGTACGTCCTGTGATGACTGTATGGACATGTGACTGCTGCAGCCAGTGAATGCTTCGGTCACCACTTCAGATAGTGATTGATTGCAGCGGTCATGAGGCCATCTAACTGGAAGTTGAAGCATGGAAGCGCAGCAGCAAACCCTAGCAGCACTAGAAGCGCAGTTCAGTAAAGGGAGTATTGTTTTAGATCATGTATAAAGTGGAAAACCCATTTATATATATTAGTTCGGTATTTAATAGACACTAAATAGATAAAGATTAGTTACAATATTCCTTCCTCTTCATAGCTTTGTATACAACTTTGTCACATATCCGATTTGTTTTGACAAAATCTGTAAAATGCCACCAACCTATTACGTGATTTATAATAGTGGCGTCGTCTTACGTGGCACAGGGACTTTTGAGATGTTCACGCACTAGGGCAGTGGTCTCCAACCTTTCTGACCTTGAGAGCCACATTCAGCTTAGACAGGGTCGTGAGCCACATTCAGCACTGAGAGGGGTGCGAGCCACATCCAGCTCCCATCTCCTTCAAAGTAGTGTCAATCAAGGCCCCCATTACAGGTATAATAATAACCCAAGCTTTTCCACAGAAATCACTCCAAAGCAGTACACTGAGATCCAGGGGTTGTTCCCACAATACCCCCACTCAGTATTCTCCCATCAAGGACTCCCAACACACTGTCACATCCAGCTTTGAGCACCTCCTCTAACAGGTAGTCTCATCCTCCAGCGTACCATACCTAAAACATCTCTAAACCCCTAAGACCAGTATATGTGCATCCAGATCTGCTCTTCTGTGCAGGGCTGCTCACAAAATTCACCATTTTGAGATGTGCTCTTCATTCCTGCTTGCTAGACCTGGAGCTAATGCACCAAGCTGGCAGACAGCCGCAAGCCACAATTCATGGGACCGCGAGCCACATGTGGCTCCCGAGCTACTGGTTGGGGATCCCTGCACTAGGGCGTGGGTTAAAATGTCTTCTATGTCCCTTCTGAGATTGCAGCCCTTTGATCAGAAATTACCTTTTTTAATAACCATGGAATTTTTCACGCTTTTAGATTTTTCCTCTTTCCCCCCCCCCCGAGAGCCTTGACTTTTGTATTTTTTTTTGTCGACACACAGCCTATGGGGACTTGTTTTTTTTTTTTGTTGTTGTTTTTTATGTTCTTTTAAGTTCAAGCTGTAGTTTTGAATGATACCATTTATTTTGTCATATAGTTTACTGAAAAGTGGGGGAAACATTTTAAGAGGGATTAAATGGTGAAAGTAAATAATCAGAATTCTGCCTTTGTTGTTTTTGGTTTCACAGTGTTCATTGTGTGGTATAAGGGTCCTGAAATAAAGATTGTCCAGTTCAGTGCAATTGTGGCAATGCCAAACTTTCATGGTCGTGTTTTTTTTTTTTTTGCTTGCTTTATTTAAAGTGAAGCTGTCAGCGGGATTGAGCCCTATAAACTAAAGGCATAGTCATAATGGCGCTGTGATGCTGATTAATATGATACCTTATGTAAAGGGATCCGCTCGGTGGTTGTTTAATACTCACTTTTATGACGTTTTCATAAAATGATGTCTTTTGTGTGTTTCAGGACGGGACGTGAGGGGCAGGGTCTTGTTCTAGTTCTCTGCCGCCCACCAGCCTCCTCTACTTCTTGTGCAGGTCCCTAATTATTCAGTGACCTGCCTCCTTTTTAATGTTCCACACCACCATCATTGTATGCACAGTGGGAGTTGGCGTCCCGTGTGCAGGACTGCAATAAAATGGCGCCGGTGTATGCGCAGATCGAGATTTCGGCTTTTACCTGATTTGACTTGATTGCTTTTTATTACTTTGTTTTTTGGGTTTTTTTTATGATTCTCATACAATTTAGTTTTATATTTTGATTGGACTTTTTTGTATGCTTCAGAACCATTTCCTTTTTATATATATATATTTAGGAAAACTTTATTCTCATTTTTTTTTTTAAGCACTTCAGCTCCTGAGCCCCCCAGGATGATAATTCACGTCCCATTGCAGGAAAGGTTTAACATAAATTCTTTTAAAACTGCAAAACAACTTGGAAAAAGTATTCCAGGAAATGTCTGTTGGAAACTGTAGTGCGCCCCTTAAGGTTGTGCCTTAGTGTCATTAGGATCCACACCTATTTCAAGAACAAGGGGTCCCCTATCCCACATCTTGCAACTTTTGTGAAAGGAGAGGAGTCTTTGCATTTGCACTTCTCTTAATTCACTTACTTGGGAGTTCCAAAACTAGCTGAGCAAGTGTGCCAAAAGTCTGAACCACACCGATCAGACTTTTATGGCATATCCCATGGACATCCCATAAATGTCTAAGTATGTGATATGCACACTCCCTGTTCACACTGTGTTTTTGCACTGCAGAATTTTGGGGATTCAGATAAAGCCATAGACCGCAAAAACACAAAAGACGTTTAAAAGGAGTTTTCTCAGCGCCCATCGTTTCAGACCAGCACAAAAATTGAGCAAACTGCCTCCTTTTGCCCTTCTGAAAAGATGGATGCAGCTGGGAAAAATAACCCACAAAAAATATCAATTTGACCTACGTTGGTGTCATTGCAGTCTGATTGTCGGCGGTTCCATGTGAATGCTGTTTTTGGGGGTTCAGATGGAACGCACTGCATAAACGCACTATGAACAGGATTTCAGGAGACAAGTGTAGATCATTGAGTAACGGTTAAAGAATGGCTAGAACTTGGCATTGTATCTTTAGTTGGGTTCCTTTACCGATTATCGCGTCTTGGCTCATGCTACTTTCTTTTCTCCAAACATATAGGCCTAACATAGCGCTACCAGTAATGATGTGTGTGTGTGTGTGGGGGGGGGTTGTCATTAAAACTCCATTAATTTGAAAAAAATTAACATTTTATTGAAGAAGATTCATCTTTACCTGCAGTGAAAAAGAAAGTTTCCAAATAGTTGCCAAGTATTTTCAAAGAGTTTAATAAAATGAAAGGGGATAACCACTTTCTATCCTTTCTAGGCTTTCTAGCTATAAACGCTTGTGGACTGACATATGTAGTCCATTTTTTTACCCTCGTGTTGCCCATCAATCAGATGTTAGCTCTGGATGGTCGTAGCTGTGGCATCTATAGCAGTCAAGATGGTGGCAGTTATGTGCTTTACCGATCTGACTTTCCTGGCTTCGACTGCTTGTATGCTGCATTGAGCACATTACATCAATAAAAGCAGTAGAATTTCTTATATTTACAAATTCACTTAAAGGGAATCTGTCAGCAGGTGTTTGCCGTGAAATCTGAGAGCAGCAATACTTACGGCAAGAGAGCCTGATTCCTGTAATGTCACTTACTGGTCTGCTTGGTGCAGTTCTGATAGATTCCCTGTTTTATCTGTTGATGTAGCAGTGCTCAGAATGTTGAGCTGTGTATAATCCTGCCCACACACCCGATTTTCAGCTTCCTGTGTACACTGTAATCATTGGTGGGGTCGGGGGTTTCACAGATTAACCTGACTGACCTGCACATTAGACCTAGTTCTGCAGTGATAATCTCCTGTTGGTAAAACACTGATTGTGTTGCAACTTCAGCACTCAGCCTAGTAAGTGACATATTCTTGGAATCAGGCTAGTGTTTACTTTTCCAGAGAGGGGACATGAAGGAAAGGTAAACCCTGTTCACAAGTCTTCTGACAATGGTGGTTGGTGCATCTAGTTAGCAGAAGTTGACATGTGTAAACCGCAGCATAATGGTGCCACACCAAGGCCTTTCATCCATCCAGACTTTCTCAAGGTGTTAAAGGGAATCCAATCACATTTTTTTTTTTGCTACTCTGAGAGCAGCAAGATGTAGGAGCAAAGACCCTGATCCCAGCAATGTATCAATTACTTTCGTGGGTTCTGCAGTTTTGATCAAAAAACTATTTTCTCTGCAGCAGATCTAGCCGTTCTCTGATAGCTGAGCTCTGTGTAACCCCACCCACACTTTGATTGACAGCTTTCTGCCTATGCACGCAGAAAAGCTGCCAATCAATGATGGGGACGTGGTTATAGAGAGCTCATGACTCTGGAGAACAGTGATGGTGATAGCCTCCTGCAGGTAAGGCTAGTTTCACACTAGCGCTTTTGAGCGCAGCGACGGCCTGCGCACGGCCGCCGCTAAGCCCCGCCCCCTGCCGCGCCTCCGCCGGTAGCTCTGCCTACCGGCGCATGACGCTGCATGCGTCCTGCGTCCCCTATCTTTATCACTGGGGGCGCAGGCCGTGCGCAGTATGCGTTTGGCGGCGCATGCGTCCTTTTGACGGTGCGCCGACCTGCGCCAACCTGCTGCAGTTTGGTTGCGCTCGGCGCACCGTCAAAAAGGCGCATGCGCCGCCAAACGCATACTGCGCACGGCCTGCGCCCCCAGTGATAGATAGGGGACGCAGGACGCATGCAGCGTCATGCGCCGGTAGGCAGAGCTACCGACGGAGGAGCGGCAGGGGGCGGGGCTTAGCGGCGGCCGTGCGCAGGCCGTCGCTGCGCTCAAAAGCGCTAGTGTGAAACTAGCCTAAGTGATTTATAAAAAAAAACTACAGCAGTCAGGTAAGTTATACATTGCTGGAATCGGGGTCTCTGCCACTACATCATGCTGCTCTCTGATTAGGAGGCAAAATCCTGACGACGGGTACTCTTAACTAATGCAACTCCCCTTCTATGCTTTGTTCACATTTTTCATTATTTCTGTCTTCACTTTTAATAATTTACAACTTCATCTGTCTAAATTTTAGTTTTTATTGATTGTGGGGGTTTTTTGGTCATGAAGGTTTTATGTCTCCACCATTCAGAGCCTCAGACGTAATTTGTACCTTGTAACGTGTTAAGTGCTGTTTGCCCTTCTAAATTCTCATTGAATACACTGGAGAGTTTACTTTAAGACGGTGATTTGACTTCTATGTTTTGTTTCAATTTTTTTTTTTTTTAAACAGATCATTAGATTAAGATTTTAGTTCTTTGGAAAACGTGGTTACCATTTCATTATTTTCTAAGCAACCCGTAATCCCCGCCTAAGCCTCATCTACATTTTGCAGTTTGCCGAGAAAGCAGGCGACGCTGAATGCAGCCGTCCTTCGGGAATACACCGAACTTAATGAGCTTGATAGTCTGGTGGGCTCAATAAATCAAATAAAGGAAAACATTTCTCATTTCTGAATAAAAGCATTTATCACCCTGTGTTTATTCATTCATGGTCATAAGATTGATTGGCTTCTTGTATCATGAATGTATACCAAAGCATTTATTTTTATTTATTTAATTTTTCCCCCCCCTTTTTTTTCCCCTTCTCTCTCTTCTCCCCCCTTTTTTCCATTCCTGTCTTCTAGTCGGCAAGTTACGAAAGCAGTGGCTGAAGGAGAGCATTTCACATGTCGGAATAGGAATGCTCCAATCTGTGAAGAATTTCGTCGACCCCAACAATATCTTTGGAAATCGAAACCTTTTATAAAGAAAGCTCTATCTGTAATTCTGTCTTTTGCGTCCAAATGTTTTAATACCGTACAGAGATCCCCCCGGTGAACTAGCGCGGTCTAAGGAGGCGGAAACCCGAATGAAGAAATGCCACCGAGAATTGCACATTCCGCGTGTTGATCAAATGTCCTTTTATTGGAAGAATCTCGCTAAGAATTGGACTTGGCACAATCTGTACTAAGGGAGGGGATAGGGGGGGTAGACAGCTGCACTTTTCCCCGACTGCTCTTGACCCTCCAGACATATGTTACATTAACGTGCCCTCAGTTGTCAGGGCTTGAAAATTCACTTTGTCTCAGCTAGCCAGAAATGCATAGCATGCCGCCGTTTAGAGCAAATGGCAATTTCTTAAGCTAGTCAAGCAAGACATTGATTTATCTGAATATGTTTTGCTGCACTAGGCCAATTTTTTTTTTTTTCCCCCCCCGAGTTCACATAGTCGGCGAATAAGAGGTTCTGCATCAGCTGCAGTCATTCTAAAAAGACCCGCGCTTCCTTAATAAGACTAACAGCCACTAAATAATGTACGCAAGTATATTAATAATCACCCGATACTGCTGTTTTTTACACCTGCGTCATTTCCCGATTTCTCCTACGGTGGCGCTGTTTTTATGGCTGCGGAGTCGACGACCACAACGCTCTTATTCTACTTCTCTTTTTTCCAAACTGAAGGAGAAATTCCGCGAATAAAAGGAAATTGATAGACAGGTGGAAGTAAATAGGTTGGCTATTTTGAGAAGAAAGTGAGCGCGCGTCCCCTCCCTGTACAGTACCCTTGCCGGCAGATCGGCCACCTTCTGTACTACCTACTTGGTGATCTAGGCTCTCGAAACAATCTGCAGATCGGATGCACAAAGCGGCTGCTCCTCATTTTCCTTGTCGGAGGGTGGCAGCTGCTCTGTGCAGAAAGCATCCCCATCCAGAGACGAGGTCTGATGCTTGGAAGTGTGCGCAGAAACAGCTGTTCTCCCTGCCTCCTACGAGCCCGTCTCCTGGGAACAATACCGCATTAACACCATCAAGCTTTAAGAAATCTCCTCTTTGTGTCATGGAAGGGTTTTTTTTTTGAGATTGCATTTTTGTTACAATAAATATTTAATCCGCTTATTTTTTTTATGGGTTTTTTTTTTTCGGACGGCAAATAAAACTGGAATCTATGCCTCCTCACTCATATCAGGCTATAGAAACCGCCGTCTCAAGACGATCATCCTTGCTCCACTCTTTCTTCTATGAGGCCCGTTGGAGTTTTTTTCCGAAATGATGGGATTCTACTCTTTAACCCCTTCACTACTGCAGCACCTTGTGCACTCAGCTGGTTACAATTCTGAATTAGCCATAATACATTTTTGTACAGAAATGCTAGCATCTTCATATTGTATGTTCACTACAGAATTTGACATAAAATTAACGCTTTCACCCAAAACGGCCTCGTTGTCTTTATTTTTATCAGTTTTATCGGTGGGGTGAAAGAGAGGGTAAAGGTTTTACAGCCTGCCTTTTTATTTATCATCTTGTTTTGTATTGTTGTTTTTTTTTTTTATATAAATGGCGTAGGAGTCAAGGTTAGCGTTGGCAATTTATTACTATTATATTCTGTTATATTAATTAGGACACAGATCAGTGATATCACCGAGCATCATCAAGTCTGGGTTTTTACAGTCCATATCTTTTTTCTTGAGATGGAAAAAGCCTAAATGTGATGGTTTGCTAGATGGTTTTTTTTTTTAATTAGAAGATGCCCTTCCACAGTGTAGACTGAGCAAAGTGAAAAATATGATATACCTTAATAGTGAAATTCCTTAAATCTAGCTTGATGGGTTCTCATAGAAAATTAGTAAGGGGGTGGATAAAAAACATCAAGTGATGAAGCGGTTTTACGTGTTCTTAAAGAGAACCTTTCGCTATGAAAATGCAGTTTATTCTGCCTTCATCATGTTATAGAGCAGGAGGAGCTGAGCAGATTGCTATATAGTTTTATTAGAAAAGATCCAGTATAATCTGTGTTTCATTCATTTAAATTTCTCTTTCTGGGACTTTCGGTCCAGTGGGCGGTCCGATCAGTGATTGGAGAGGACTGTCAAAAAAAAGAGGACTGCACCAAAAATCCTAGAAAGAGCAGAGGTTTAAATCATTAAAACACAGGTTATATTGAATATTTTCTCACAAAACTATATATCAATCTGATCAGCTTCCCCTTCATAACATGTCTGCACTTTATTTTCATGGTGACAAGTTCCTTTTAATAGGTCCCAATTGCTATGATTATCTTTATACAATATCTTTACATTATTCAGAGAACATTTATTTTGATACTGAGCTTTAGATCCGCTGCATAGATATAAAGTCAGATTTTACCATTTTTTGCTGTCTGCATCCACTACTAGGGGAAGCTATAACGCTTACTGGGCACAAACATTGACCCAAATAATGTATGCAATAATCTCCTGAGAGTTGTGATTCATTGCAATATTTTTCATAAGTTCATAGTTTATGAATGTATGATCACTGGGGGTTTGACTTCTGAGACCCCCTCCAACCAGAAGAATGGGGACCTCTCTTGTTAATGTAGCAGTAGTTTGTACAGTGGGTACGGAAAGTATTCAGACCCCTTGAAATTTTTCACTCTTGTTTCATTGCAGCCGTTTGGTAAATTCAAAAAAGTTCATTTTTTTTCTTATTAATGTACACTCTGCACCCCATCATCTTGACTGAAAAAAAAATAAATGTAGACATTTTTGCAAATTTATTTAAAAAGAAAAACTGAAATATCAAATGGCCACAAGTATTCAGACCCTTTGCTCAGACACTCATATTTAAGTCACATGCTGTCCATTTCTTTGTGATCCTCCTTGAGATGGTTCTACTTCATTGGAGTCCAGCTGTGTTTAATTAAACTGATAGGACTTGATTTGTAAAGGCGCACACCTGTCTATATAAGACCTCACAGTGCATGTCAGACCAAATGAGAATCATGAGGTCAAAGGAACTGGTCAAGGAGCTCAGAGACAGAATTGTGGCAAGGCACAGATCTGGCCAAGGTTCTAAAAGAATTTCTGCAGTACTCAAGGTTCCTAAGAGCACAGTGGCCTCCATAATCCTTAAATGGAAGAAGTTTGGGACCACCAGACGTCTTCCTAGACCTGGCCGTCCAGCCAAACTGAGCAATCGTGGGAGAAGAGACTTGGTGAGAGAGTTAAAGAAACCCAATTGAGCATCTCTGGAGAGCTCCCTGAAAATGGCCGTCCACCAACGTTCACCCTCCAACCTGATGTAACCGGAGAGGATCTGCAAGGAAAAATGGCAGAGGATCCATAAAATCCAGGTGTGAAAAACTTGTTGCATCATTTCAAAGAAGACTCATGGCTGTACTAGCTCCAAGGGTGCTTTTACTCAATACTGAGAAAAGGGTCTGAATACTTATGACCATGTGACATTTCAGTTTTTCTTTATTAATAAACTAGCTGAAGAGCCCAGCGTTGCCCGGGCATAGTACCTAACTGTGGGTCCCGCTGTCTTCCTTAACATCCCCGCACACCACCCGCCGTCCTGTTCTATCCCTCCGCAGCCGCGCTCTACATCCATGTCCCGGTGTCCCTCCACAGCCCCAGTCTCTTTGTCCACAGCCCTGTTCTCCCGCTCTCTCCCTGGCCTAGCACTGTAGTAGGCCGCAGTAGAAGCCAGGGACTAAATTCAGGCCGGGAAGCTGCAGGGGAGAGGGGATAGTGCAGTTGGCGACGGGGAGCGCCGACTGAGCCGGGACAGGGCTGGGAGGGTGCCGGCACAATTCGGCCCCTGTCCTGAAGACTGTCTTCCTTACAGCCCCGCTCTCCATGCACTGTCCTGCTGTATCCGTCCTCAGCCCTGCTCTCCAACCGCATCCCTCTCTGCTGCTTTGTGATTGGTTGGTGTCCCACTCTGCTGCTTCGTGATTGGTTGGTGATACACACACATTCCGATTTATATAGAGAGATTTGCAAAAATTTCTACCTTTTTTCAGTCAAGATGAGGTGCAGAGTACATGAATGAGAAAAAAAATGAACTTTTTTGAATTTACCAAATGGCTGCAATGAAACAGTTAAAAATGTAAAGGGGTGTGAATACTTTCCGTACCCACTGTATTTGTGACCATCTTTGTCCACATCTATAATGGTCATTACCTCTTCGTTAACCATAGAGCCTACGTTCTACAGATCGGTAGAGATGCCAGCAGCTGGATTCCCAATGATCAGTGGATGGGTGGAAAATGTTTTTATGAGAGTCCCCTTTTACTTGGATAGGCAAGTGTCCTAATGGTATAGTCCCATGGTAGATGTGGTGGAAAGCCACGCTAATAATCATGTTAGAAAAAGGAAAAGAACCACTATGCCTTAAAGGGAATCTGTCACCTACCCTTTGGCGGGTGATGAAAACGAGGTCGGTCCGATGGGCGGTGTTCCCGATGTGTGCCGCCTCCCCATCCTTGCCCGCCGTCCGCAGGTTATTGCTGAATTGGAGTAGGTGTATGCCGTTTTTTGCGCGTGCGCTATGCATTCATAGCTCACGCGCAGTATGCTTTGCCCAACTGGGGGCAAAGCTGGACTGCGCATGCGCCGGTTAACTAAGCCCCGGAAGTATTTTGCGTACACCTACTCCAATTCAGCAATAACCTGCGGACGGCGGGCAATGATGGGGAGGCGGCACACATCGGGAACACCACCCATCGGACCGGACTGACCTCGTTTTCATCGCCCGCCAAAGGGTAGGTGACAGATTCCCTTTAATAGAGCTATAATAAATGACTTAAAGGTTTATAGAACTAAAGTAAGAGGGTAGTGAAGAGTAGAGTTGAGCGAAACAGGTCAGCCAGATTCATAAGTCGCCAACTTATGCCAAAGTCGGGTTTAGCCGACCAAAACCCGACCACAGCGTGAAGTCGGCCATGCGGTCGTCAAAACGAGTGCCAAAGTCGGATTTCCAAGAATGCTTGCACGTGACTTTTTTTCAGCCAATGAGCAAGGACGTACACTGTGGGCAACGAGATGACATGTGCAGCGTCCGGGGAGAGAGAGATACTTGCATTGGGTTTCGTGTTTCAGTCGGACCTCCGACTTTTCAAGATAATCGGCCTTTTTCGTTCGACTCGACTTTTGAGAAAGTCGGGTTTCATGAAACCCGACTCGACCCTAAAAAAGGCAAAGTCGCTCATCTCTATTGAAGAGTCGTTAAAAACTTAGAGCGTAAAACCAAGTAAAATACTCAAAACTTAACCCCCGGGAGGTATTTACGATTTTGCATTTTTGTTTTTCGCTCCTTCGTCCCAGAGCCCTAACTTTTTTTATTTTTCTGTCAGTATGGTCGTGTGAGAGCTTGTTTTTTGCTGGACAAGTTATAATTTTGAGTGACGCCATTCGCTTTACCATGACATGTAACAGAAAACGGGAAAAAAAATGCAATCCCATACTTTTTTGTTTTGGATTTTTTTTTTTTTTTTTACTAGGTTCACTAAATGCTAAAACTGACCTGCCATTATGATTCTTCAGGTCATTACGAGTTCATAGACACCAAACATGTCTGTTTTATCTAAGTGGTGGGAAAAAAAATCCAAACTTTGTTAAATAAAAACAAAAAATTGCACCATTTTCCGATACCCTTAGCGTCTCCATTCTTCATGATCTCTGGTTGGGTGAGGGCATAGTTTTTGCGTGCCGAGCTGACGTTTTTAATGATACCATTTTGGTGCAGATATGATCTTTTGATCGACCGTTATTGCATTTTAATGTAATGTCGCGGCGACCAAAAAAACGCAATTCTGGGTTTTGACTATTTTTTCGCTATGCCATTTAGTTAATCCTTTTTTTTTTTTTATTTATGGATCGAGTGATTCTGAATGCAGCTATACCAAATATGTGTACATTTTTTTTTTTTGAATGGGACGAAAAGGGAGTGATTTGAACTTTTATATTTTTTTTATATTTTTAAAAACATTTTTTTTGTTAAACTTTTGGCTTGCTTCAATAGTCTCCATGGGAGATAAGCTACTACAACTCAATCAGCTCAGCTACATAGAGGCGATGATCAGTTCGCCTCTATGTAATAGAAATGCTTGCTATGAGCGCCGATCACCCGGTGGTTCTCACAGCCAGTGGGCAGTGACAACCATAGAGGTCTCCAGGAGACCTCTGGTTGTCATTCCTACGAACAGGTGATCCACGATCACGTGACGGGGTCAACGGTGAGCGGATTCCTGACCCGATGGCTGGAAGCGTGAGTTAAATGCCGCTGTCAACGTTTGATAGCCGTGTGTGGATCGCAATTCCACCCGTGGCTATTCCAGACACATGTCAGCTGTTCAAAATAGCTGACATGTCCTGGGAAAGATGTGGGCTCACCGCCGGAGCCCGCATCAAAGGGAGGGCGTCCGACGGCATACTATTACGCCTGACGTTGGAAAGGGGTTAATAGTGGGGTACCACAGGGTTAGTATTGGGTCCATTTCTTAATATATTAATGACCTTGTAGAGGACGTACTAAGTGAAATTTAAATGTTTGCAGATGATTTTAAGCTCTGCAACGTGATCAACACAAAGGAGGGGAATTTATGGAAGATGGACGTTTGGGCCAAGAAATGGCAATTAAAGTTTAGCATAAAATGTAAGGTTATGTACTTGGGCAGAGGAAACAAAATGTACTGTTATGTACTAAAAATTAACACGATGGGTAAAGCACACTGAAAAAGACTTTGTTGCCCACCAATACACCAAACTCAAATTTAGCGACCAGAGCCAAGCCGTTGCCATCAAGGCAAATTTAAATAAAGGGATGCATTAAAAGAGGCATGTTCATGACAAGAACATAGTTTTGCCTATCTGCAAGCACCAGTGTGGCTACTCTTAGAATAATCTACAATTTTGGATTCCAGTGTGTAAGAAGGACATGGCTGTACTAGAGCGGGTGCAGAGAAGAGCAACAAAGGATTTTTAGGGGATATGTTTGTAATAGGATTACCCCCTAAGTCTTTATTTTTTACCAATGTACAAAAATATCAATAGACCATTTCTAATGATCTTTTTACAATAAGACCTGCAAAGTTGACGAGGAGGCATCCTTTACATATAGAGGAAAGCAGGTATAATCCTCATCACACATGGCAATCTTTAGCTCTCTGCCACAGCACGTAATGGCCGGTTCACTAAACAAGTTCAAGGAGGATCTAGATGACTTTCTTGGAAAAATAGAATGTTAAAAGTTATGGGTTCTAGACTCTGTGATGGGACGTTGATCCAGGGAACTAGTCTGATTTCCAGATGTGAAGTCGGGTTTGCTAATGTGGCAATTGGCATCTGCCTGATTTTGCCTTACTCTAGATCAATATAATGGCATTTGGACTGATCTTGATGGACTTGTCTTCTTTCAGCCTTAAAACTATGAAAGCTTGGCGACGAATGAGTGAACAGGTTTACGCTGTCAAAGGTGTTATCGGCAAACAAGTACACTTATTCCCTCCTGCAGGTGAGTGTACCTTTCGGTCATATGTGGCTGAACGCTGTGTGACCGTACCCTTATTTTTAGACCAACTCATAGAACAGCAGATGCCACAACCTCTTCTGTATTTTTCCTTGAATAAGGGTGGTTACATTGTGGATTATCCAGGCATTATAATATGCAGAAAACTTTTTATAAGCTTTCAATCAAGCTCATTCACATATTTAGTAAAAAAGAAAAAATCTATGTGGAAATTGACCTGCGGTGAATATTTTAAATCTGCAGTGGAAATTCAGTTCCATTTACCGGAACAATGTTTCAGATGAATGGGACCATGGCAGAACCTTCTGCAACAAAATCTGCAGTAAATTTGCCATTTGTGAATGTTCTGTTGGGCTAATGATTTTTATTGAGTATTTCACTCTTTGTAATGCTTTGGATAAAATCTGTGATTAAGAACTCTAATAATTTGTGCAGCTTTTGCAGCAGTTTGGGCACATTTTTTTTTTCTGTTCAGTTACGCACCGTGTGCATGTATACCTACATTGTGACTATTATTGCAAACATTTTCTTAGAACTACTGGCTCCACAAGGTCTTTAAATGACCAGTGATGAATTGGCTGTCAAAATTCACCCTCCAGTCCCTGTGCAGCACCTAACAAAGGGGTTAACTGACAACCAATACTTTAAAATAAAAATAATGGAGAGTTCATTATGAGGAGGACCCGGCTTCCCAGTGCACCAGAGGAGTTTAACTCCGCATAATTATGTAAATGCTGAGATCCCAGCTCACAATAATTACCATGTATTGCAGCAACATTACTTCAATGCCAGCACATATATCACTGTATAGTAGTTAAAAGAGCATTTTATGATCCATTTTCCTCAAAGCGGAACGTGTCATTAGAAAATGACCTATTGTTTAAATCTAGTTTTATGTTAAATGTGTAAATGTATACAGTATTGTGAAAAAGTTTTATGCAGATATTGAAAAATTGCTGCAAAATAAGAACGCTTTCAAATTATAGAAATGTTAATATTTTAACCACAAAAGATGTGTGGTTATTCCTTCATGATGTTTGGAACAATCTCCATAAACTCCGTGTGAGAATACCTTGAAGAACGGATGCTGTTTTTAAGGAAAAGGGCGGTCACCTGCTCTATATTGATGTGTTTTAGATTCCTCTTTTGTTCGTCCACTTTGCATTTTGTTAATTGGTAATAAACTATTGAAACTATTTTTTTAAACAATTCTTACTCTACACGTGTGGTGTTTTTTTTATACTGCAGAATCGAAACCACTTCAATTTGATATTAATTTCGGTAATCTAACATAACATATATATATATATATATATATATATATATATATATATATATATATATATATCTTAAGAAATAAGAAACATTGTAAAAAAAACAAACAAAACTTCCGATTCTAAAGTGAAAAGGTACCATAAATAAGAACAATAAAAAAACATAAGAAAAAAAAATATGAAAAGAGAAGAAAAAGGGAGTCTAGGAGACAGCACTTTCAAGTTTATATCATCCAGAGGTTGCAGAAATTTCAGCCAGTCGTGCCAAATTTTAGAGAATTTATGTATTTTTTTTTTTATAGAATCATTGCCCTTACTGACCCATGTTTCTACCATGGGAGGACTTGCGGTTTCCATAACTTAAGTATGCATGTTCTGGTGGCCTAATACCTCAGTAAGGACCGTTTGTATTTTGGGATTAGAATCCCACAGTGATGCAACAAATGTGGCCACGTCTACCTATAAAAACCTGGTCACCATCTCTCCAGATCAGTCCTATAATACCAGACCAGAAGTCAGACAACCACCCACAAGACCTGAAGAGATGATGGATCGTACCGTCTTCCTCTCCATATCTGTTGGCTCCACTTTGAGAAAAATCTCTTGCAATCGCTATGGCACCTGGTATCATCTGGGCAGTATCTTGTAGGTCGTTTTCAGTTATTTTGAACTCATAGAGGGTTTATGGCTTGTGGATCAGTCAGTAGGTTCATAAAAAAAAAAAAAAAACCACACAGCTGCCAGTCATTCCTCATCGGCTTGCTGTCAGTTTTTTAATGTATAGATATTTTTTTTTTTTTTTCATCTGACAAAACTGATGATACTGAATGTCAAATCTGATGTACGGGCCAAAACAGATGAAAACGGGATCAAAACAAGTCTGTTTATTCTTGTTTGCAAAAAAAAAAAAAAAAATGGACGTGTGGAACTGGTCTTATGCAACTGTAAAAAAACAAAAAAGAAACACCCAAGTATTTTCTTACCTCTAATAACTGGCAGATCAATTTTTAGGAACTTTACTCCGGCACTGCCCACACAAAACTATTTGTCACAGAAAGTTGGACACTGGTGAAAAAAGCCACAAGAGCCTTGTAAATAGCAGTTCTAAAGAGACATAGCATACCCTCCCTTCCTCCAAATTTATACAATAGATATCTATATGGATCAATGATACGGTGAGGATCAGTGTGCTCATTAGATGCTTCAATACAAAATATAAGGTCAGAGTATTCATTCTATGTACATGTGTTGTTTCCTAAAACAACAGGAAGTAAGATTCTAAAAGTGCCCCAGTCGCCAGTGGGGAAAAAAAATTCTATTTTTTAATTTTAAACTTGTGATATAGAAAAAAAATTAAATACATTTAACACAAAAAGCTTATTTTCTTTTGATAGCGTCTCTTTAACCCCTTATTGACATGACGTACAATTCCGTCATATACTGGATCTCTGACAGTTTCTGAGGCTACATCTTTGCCAGAAGATGATGCCAATCGACACCCACACTCTTACACAGCTCAATTACCCAAAAATTGAAAACGTTACAGCGCTCGGAAAATAGCGACACAGGCAAAATTTGGTATTCTTTTAATTCTTTATTTTATTTTACAAATTTCTGTTGTTTTTTTTTCACCATATAAATAAAAAGAAAATCTATGCATGTTTTGTATCATTGTAATTTTATGGCCTGTAGAAACATATTTCCAGGTAAATCTCTACCATATAATAAACGCTGTAAATGAAAAAACTATTGCAGAATTGGGCTTTTTTTTTTTTTTTTTTTTTTTAACTATTTTGCTGCACTTGGAATTTTTTTTTCCACATTCCAGTATATCACATGATAACGTGGATGATGGTATTCAAAAGTACAGTTCATCCCGCCAAAAAAAAAACCAAAAAACAAATCTTCACACTGCTATATTGACCAAAAATTATGGCCCTTGGAAGAAGAGGAGGAAAATCGAAAGCACAAAAATGAAAAATCGCCTGGTCGTGAAAGGGTTAAGTTTAATCTGTAAATGTTTGGAAGCAATGACACAGATATCCTTGACTTTAATAGTATGGAAATTACAAAGGAAATAGACCTGAGATCACAGCTTGGACTGCTGCCTATATGCCTCTAGTTACAGCCCATACAAAAGGATTTGCCTCACTGTAACTTTGTGCCAATTAATATAAATGATAAAGCATGGATATAGAATACAAGTCAAATTCTATAATGTGTAAACATCTTGTATGTATTCATCTGAAATTATACCAGAAAGATTAATAAAACAAATACTAATGATATCATCTTGCTCAGCAGTCGGCCTGCAGAAATCCAGTATTAATGGATAAGTGAACAGTAATTAATTCAGCGTGCTGAGTATGGTGCAGTGAATCAGGTGAGAGAACAGGGACATACCTGGAGGGTTCGGTTCAGAGGAGCTGATATCCCTCAATACAGTAGGATAATACTGGAAAAGTACTAGTCTAATCGTCCATCCTGGCTATGGCTACTTTTGTGCTCATACCGCCTGAACCACGTATGTGTAAGGATGATAAACTGTGCTGCAGTGTCCCTTCCCCTGAAGACACAGATCACGTTGTGTATGAATAGTGTCCTGCGTCTTTATATAAATTGTCATACAAATTGTGTTGTAATGTACAGTATAGGGTGTGTAGTGTAGTATACAGAGTATAGGGATAGATAGTTGACGGCAGTAGTTTATGTAATAAAATTAGAGTAAGACAGTGTTAATGTTTGGGACTGGCCCATAACGGGTGTCAGGCCGCGCTCACCTGGGGGGCAGGACCTCGGTCCCGACGTCATCCCTTCCGGAGCCGCGGTCACTCTGGGGGTCCCGCCGGGTGCGCACGCGCACCTCTCATACCTAGGTTCCTGTCTCCTCCATGTGTGCGCTTGCGCGCTCTTCTCAGTTCGGTCTCCAGGTCAGTCCTCTCTGGTACTGGAGGACTTGACCTGGAAGCCCTTGTGATCATGTGCTATATCAAGCTACCTCTTCCTAGGGGAGGTGCCTGATTATTTTTGTGCTTCCTGGCTTGGTCTGCCGTGTCCCTGCCTGGCTGTGCGCTGTATTCGGGTCCCCTGTCTAATACTCCATTGTGCCTCTTGGCACACACTCTGAACCTGCACTTTGCCTTGTACTCTGTTGTGCCTCTTAGCACACACTCCGAACCTGCACTCTGTCTTGTACTCGGTTGTGCCTCCTGGCACACGCTCTGACCCTGTACTCTGTCTCATACTCAGTTGTGCCTCCTGGCACACGCTCTGGTCCTGTGCTCTTTCTTATACTCAGTTGTGCCTTCGGGCACACGCTCCAATCCAGTACTCTGTCTTATGCTCAGTTGTGCCCTCTGGCACACACTCTGCTCCTGTGCTCTGTTACACATCCTGGCACACCTGCTGCCTAACTCAGTACTCTGACGTGCTCCTTTGCACGCATCCTGCTTTGTTCACGCCCGGACGTACTAGTCACTGCACGCCATACGTGTCCGCGTGTACACGCCTTGTGTTCCCGAGTACACCCAGTACCGTCCTGTACACCACGTGTTCCTGTGCCCACGCTTTACACGTTCCTGCAGACACACTCACTCGTGTCTCCTGTGAGCCGGCCACCTGGTGCCAGCAGTCGTGGTACCTCACCCCCTGGGGCTTGCCCCTGACACTCCCTGTATAGGGGGTGGTCCTCACTAGGTCAGCTCGCCCTGGGAGGGTTGGTGCCACGACCCAGAGGGTCCACTCCAGGAGTCGTCACAGTATAATCAGGCCATGGACCCCGCTGGTAACACCGCCTCTGCCCAAAAGGAGCTGGTGTTCCTCCGGGAGAGTCAGACTAGGATTATGGCCTTTTTGAAATCCATGGAGTCTCGTTTGTTGGCCATTCAGTCCTCTGACCATGTTAATGCTTCCCTGTTGGCCAGCCTCCAGCAAGAACTCACACCGCAAAGTGACACCCAGGCCCGTATCCTCAACTATATGGCGTCGGTAGATAGTCGCTTCCTTTCCTTACAATCCGTTTCTGCCCAGTCCTCGGCCCCGCACCCGCTGCTGCGCTTCGGCAAGCCACCCCGATATAGTGGGGACCCTAAGTTTTGTCGAGGATTTTTGAACCAATGCCGGTTACATTTTGAGCTTTTGCCGCAGCACTATCCCACCGAGCGCGCCCAAATTGCCTTTATTGTTTCACACTTAGAGGGAGAGGTGTAAGCATGGGTGAACCCCCTCTGGGAGTGCAAGGACCCACTCATCTCTCAGCTTTCCACCTTTTTGGACACCTTCCGCAAGGTGTTCGACGAGCCGGGTCGGCTGGCCTCTACCACCGAGTCCCTCTTTAACCTCCATCAGGGTACGCTACCGGTGGGACAGTATGCCATCCGTTTTCGTACCTTGTCCTCCGAACTCGGTTGGAACAACGAGGCTCTCGTAGGGATCTTTTGGCGTGTTCCTGTCCGGTCGGATCAAAGACGAACTGGCAGGTCGGGATACTCCCACCTCTTTAGAGGATCTGATCTCTCTGGCGACACGCATTGACCTGCGGTTTCAGGAGCATGCCCATGAATCAGCTAGAGAGAGAAGCTCTTCTCATCTCCTTTGTTCCTGCCCCAAGAAGCCGGGAAACTTCTCCGCCTAGGGTTGGTAGGAGAGGCCTCCCTAGGTGTACGTAAACCCTCTCCTTCCCTGCTCGTGTCCGTGTTATTGAATCTCGGTGCCAAGCGTTATTCTGAGGAGGCTTTTCTGGATTCTGGCGCAGGGAATTTTGTCACACTCGAGGTGGTTAAAAAATACCGGATTCCTGTCAGATCCCTGGAGACTCCTCGTTCGATTGTTTCGGTCAATGGTACGTCCGTGCAGGAGACCGTTACCCAGGCCACCGAAGAGATTGAGCTGCAGATCGGAGCCCTGCATCGGGAGAAGATCTTCCACGTCTTGTCTACTATGTCTCACACGCTTCTTCTAGGTCTCCCTTGGCTACGGACTCATGAGCCAACCCTTAACTGGTGGTCGGGCGATATACTCCGTTGGCGACCGTGCTGTCAGGAGAAATGCCTGTTTCCCGTCCATCCAAAGAACTCCGCCTGTTCGTCCCCGGAACCTACAGGTCTGCCGTCGGCTTACTGGTCCTTTGGAGAGGTCTTCGACAAGAAGGAGGCAGAGACTCTGCCCCTCCATCGGCCATACGACTGTCCGATTGACCTCATTCCTGGTTCAAGGCCACCCAGGGGTAGAATATATCTGCTATCCCCTGCTGAAACCCAAGCGATGTCTGAGTATATCCAGGAGAACCTTGTGAGAGGTTTTATCCGTAAGTCCTCCACGGGAGCGGGATATTTCTTTGTCAAAAATGACGGCTCCCTCCGTCCTTGCATAGACTACCGAGGCCTGAATGATATCACGGTCAAGAACAAGCACCCATTTCCATTGATCCCGGAGCTCTTTGACCGGCTTAGAGGAGCTCGAGTTTTCACCAAACTGGATCTTCGTGGGGCCTACAACTTGATCCGCATTCATTCCGGTGATGAGTGGAAGACGAACTTTAACACCAGAGATGGTCACTATGAGTACTTGGTCATGCCCTTCGGCCTCTGCAATGCCCCAGCGGTGTTCCAGGAGTTCGTGAATGATGTCTTCCGGGATATGCTGTACTCCTGCATGGTAGTCTATATGGATGACATCCTCGTTTTTTCTCCAGACCTCTCCGCCCACAGAAAGAATGTGCGTGAAGTCCTCCGGCGCCTGAGGGAGAACCGCCTTTATGCCAAGCTCAAGAAATGTGCCTTTGAGCAAACATCCCTGCCATTCTTGGGGTACATTAGCTCAGACTCAGGTCTATGCATGGATCCAGCAAAGGTGTCCGCCATCCTCGATTGGCCACAGCCCCATGGGGTGAAGGCAATCCAACGCTTCCTTGGTTTTGCAAACTACTACTGACAGTTCATTCCTCATTTCTCCTCGTTGGTTCGCCCCATCTCGTCCCTTATCCGCAAGGGAGCTAACCCAAAGGCTTGGTCCTCTGAGGCTGAAGAGGCCTTCCAGTCGTTGAAACAAGCCTTCACCGCTGCTCTGGCGCTTCACCGACCTGAGGTTAGTAGACCTTTCAATCTCAAGGTGGATGCATCCTCTACTGGGGCTGGCGCAGTCCTTCTGCAGAAATCCTCTTCTGGACGTTTTGTCACCTGTGGCTTCTTTTCTAAAGTATTTTCCTCCGCTGAGCAGAACTACTCCATTGGCGACAAAGAGCTATTGGCCATTAAATTGGCCTTGGAGGAGTGGAGGTACTTACTGGAAAGTGCCATACATCCATTCAAGATCTTCACGGACCATAAGAACCTGGCGTACATCCAGTCCGCACAGAGGCTCAATCCTCGGCAAGCCAGGTGGTCCCTATTCTTCGCCCGCTTTGACTTTGAACTACATTTTCGGCCTGGCAATAAAAACGTTGGAGCGGATGCGTTGTCAAGATCACTCCTGTCATCTGATGCAGAAGAAGAACCCTCTCCTATCATTGATCTGTCCAAAGTAATTACCGTGGCTCCTGTCAAGTTAACCACGTTACCTCCGGGAAGAACCTTTGTGGCTGAGAATAACCGAAAACGGGTGTTAAACTGGGGACATTCGTCCAGGATTGCCGGCCACGTTGGTATCAAAAAGACTTTGGACTTAATCTCTCGCTATTATTGGTGGCCTTCACTCTCCCTGGATGTTAAAGACTTTGTGGCATCTTGCCCGTCCTGTGCCCAGAACAAGATACCCAGACTACCACCCTCTGGTCTTCTGCTCCCGCTTCCCGTTCCGTCTGCTCCATAGCAGCACATAGCCATGGATTTCATTACTGATCTGCCTTGTTCTTCCGGTTGTACTGTGGTCTTGGTGGTTGTAGACCGATTTTCAAAGATGGCCCACTTCATTCCTCTTCCCGGACTACCCTCTACTCTTGACTTGGCAAAGATCTTCATTTCCCATATCTTCAGGATACACGGCTTCCCCCAGCACATTGTGTCAGACAGAGGGGTCCTTTTCACCTCTTTGTTCTGGAGAGCTCTCTGCGGACTCATGAAAGTGTCATTGGATTTCTCTTCCGCCTATCACCCCCAAACCAATGGGCAGGTGGAACGTACCAACCAGATCCTTACATTCTACCTCCGGCATTTTTCTAATGCTCATCAGAATGACTGGGTCGGTCTACTTCCTTGGGCTGAGTTCGCCTACAATAATCACTCCAGTTAATCGTCCACCAAGTCTCCTTTATTCATCATCTTTGGACAGCATCCCAGTGTGCCTCTACCGGTACTTCCTGTCTTGGGGGTACCTGCTGCCGATTCTCTGTGGAGTTCTCCAGGGTATTGCAGGAGACTAAAACCACTCTCGAGAAAGCACGGGACAGAATGAAATTGCACGCTGACAAGACGCGCCTGGACATTCCTCCATTTCTCCCTGGTGACAAGGTGTGGCTCTCCACCAAATACGTCTGCCTTAAGGTACTATCTTACAAACTGGGTCCCCGTTACATTGGTGCTTTTGAGGTCCTCAGGCAGATTAATGATGTTGCCTACAAATTGAAGCTGCCTCCTTCACTCCGTATTCCCAATTCCTTCCATGTGTCTCTCCTTAATCCTGTGGTACTTAACGATTTCATCCTTCTGCCTGTTGGCATGGGGGATGAGTTTGAGGTGAATGACATTTTGGCCATGAAGAACGTAAGAGGGAGAACCATGTTCTTGATCGATTGGAAGGGTTTTGGCCCCGAGGAAAGGTCATGGGAACCCAGGGAGAATATCCACGCACCCCAGATTTTGTCTAAATTCCTCTCCAGCTTTAGAAAGAGGGGGTGTAAAGGGGGGGTACTGTCATGCCGCGCTCACCTGGGGGCGGGACCTTGGTCCCGACGTCATCTCTTCCGGAGCCGCTGTCATTCCGGGGGTCCCGCCGGGTGCGCACGCGCACCTCTCGTACCTAGGTTCCTGTCTCCTTCATGTTATGTGTGCGCTAGTGCGCTATTCTCAGTTCGGTCTCCAGGTCAGTCCTCTCTATGGTACTGGAGGACTTGACCCGGAAGCCCTTGTGATCATGTGCTATATCAGGCTACCTCTTCCTAGGGGAGGTGCCTGATTATTGTTGTGCTTCCTGGCTTGGTCTGCCATGTCCCTGCCTGGCTGTGCGCTGTATTCGGGTCCCCTGTCTGATACTCCGTTGTGCCTCTTGGCACACACTCTGAACCTGCACTCTGCCTTGTACTCTATTGTGCCTTTTGGCACACACTCTGAACCTGCACTTTGCCTTGTACTCTGTTGTGCCTCCTGGTACACGCTCTGACCCTGTACTCTCTCATACTCAGTCGTGCCTCCTTGCACACGCTCAGGTTCTGTGCTCTGTCTTATACTCAATTGTGCCTCCTGGCACACGCTCTGGTCCTGTGCTCTGTCTCATACTCAGTTGTTCCTCCTGGCACACGCTCTGGTCCTGTGCTCTGTTACACCTCCTGGCACACCTGCTGCCTAACTCAGTACTCTGATGTGCTCCTTTGCACGCATATTGCTTTGCTCACACCTGGACGTACTAGTCACTGCACGCCATACGTGTCCCCGTGTACAAGCCTTGTGTTCCCAAGTACACCCAGTACCGTCTTGTACACCACGTGTTCCTGTGCCCACGCTTTACACGTTCCTTCAGACACACTCTCTCGTGTCTCCTGTGAGCCGGCCACCTGGTGCCAGCAGTCGTGGTACCTCACCCCCCGGGGTTTGCCCCTGACACTCCCTGTATAGGGGGTGGTCCTCACTAGGTCAGCTCGCCCTGGGAGGGTTGGTGCCACAACCCAGAGGGTCCACTCCAGGAGTCGTCACAACGGGAAGAGCTAATTGTTAGGGCATGTGACTGCACCCTGTAATTAGTTGGGAGTTTGAGGTTAAGGACAGGATCACACTACCATGGGTGATGCGAGAAACTCGTACCAGTCTCTCGCATCAACACCCGGAGCTGCCGCCGGCACTCAGGACCGGAGCTTCGGCTGCATGTATTTCTATGCAGCCACAGCCCCGGTCCAGAGTGCCGGCGGCCGCCCAAGGGGTTGATGCAAGAGACTCATGCAAGTTTCTCGCATCACACATGGTAGTGTGATCCCAGCCTAAAGTGTAATGTGAGCAGTGCTGCCATTGTGGTGATCCAAAGGAAGAGGAGACTTAAGGACAAGGATAGCTACTTCCTAAAGAAGAGGTTACTGTCCTTCCGGAGGAGGCAACCTTGGAAAGGATGCTGAGTCACGAATTTGCAACACTGAAAATAACGGACCTAATTAAGAGTTAGTTTTTGGGACTGGTGAGAGTCCCGAGCAGTAGATCCATGGCGCCAGTAGTGGAAGAAATAGGACGAGGAACCGCTGAGTGAGTAGAGAGGCTTGAGCAGGACTGTGGCATTTAGGCTGGTAGTGGCGATATAGGACGAAACAGTGTGCCTGCAGAACCCTGGAGTAGAACTACAGAGGAAGGATTTGGTGTAAGAGAAAATGCTTTATACCGTAGTGTATACATCCATAAGACTTTGTACCCTCTATCCTTTTATATAACCTTTGCCAATTTATTGTTCACTAAAGACTTTGTTTGAACAACGGTCTCCTTTATTGAACTGTGGTCCTGGGGAGCCTACACCACCGGCTACATGCAGCATGCACGGGCGTGATGTCCTCACAGCTCAAGTCTACACACTCAGCCAAGTCCCACACTTTCATGCACTTTCGTTGGGGCGTAAAAGAAGAGTGCCTTGGTCGCGGCTACAGCTCCACACTGTGCTACATCTTCACCCAACAGTGGCCATAAAGGTAGTGTGTCCCTATCCAAGAAGAAAGCTTGAACGTGGATGCTGTGACTACTGCTGGAGTGGATGAGCTAGTTTATATTATGTTGAATACAAGCTGGCGATGTACAATGGGAACCATGTCAAAGGTGGCCATAGCCTTAAAATTGATTGTCATATTAGCGGCAACCCTTTTCAGTTTAGCCCAGTCCTCAGACCTTCTCTCCCAGGGCAATAGAGTGTCATATTTTTAAAGACTGTCCTGTAATTTATGGACAACTGAAAACGCTGAAACAACTACTTGTGGGTCAGTAGAGGTGTAAGTCTTGGAGTTCTTGCATGGAGACCTTCATAAGGAAAAAAAATAAGACCTTGATGTGTCTTTCACTGTAAACACAGCTTCATCAGGAGAAAACAGGTCAATGGTTATCTCCTGGGTGATGATGGTGTGGCATTACCTATGCAATCATGTCTTTAGGTAAATCTTTGAGTTGGTCATAAGAATTATTTTCTTCCGTTAGATTTTTTTAATCACCAGTTCATATATATTACTCTTTGCTCCAGGCTTATAGAGGAGCGTTCCTGAGAGGGGCTGGGGCGGACATATCATTGGAGCAACCTGTGCCATCACATAGGGGCCCAAGAGGTAAGGGTGCCCTTTTGCCACTTCCAAAGCAGGTGAAATTGTTCATTATGATGACTTATTAGACTGCAAAGGGCCCATACGTTGTTCTTACACAAGGGCCCCCTCTTCTGTCTGTGTCCGCCAGTGGAGTGGCGGACTACCCTTCTATGACCACCATGTCCTAACAGGAAGATTATCCTTTTAAAGAATCGTACAAATTCTGATGATACATTACCTTTAAGTAAATTCTGTAAATATCAGTGGTTTAGCGCACACCTGTCAGTGAGTAAGGAGGAAATGTTAGCTTAGGTGTTTAGAGACCTACTAAATCCCCAAATCTCATCTCGCTGTTTGCTGGCGAGTGGGTGATTTCGGCTCATGGGTAAAGGTAAATCCTTTCCAATTTATCATCTCCGCCATTGTATGAAGCGGCGCGTAAATGGTATTATGTGGATTAGCCTTTGAGCAAAACTCCTCTAGGTAAGCGCTAAGAGTATGGAGGGGAAAAAAAAAGATAAATTGCGCTTTTCTACATAACATCCATTATAAAGTGTAATGTATGCCGGCTGTGCACAGTCAGACCATTAGATGCATCGCAGGATTTTAGTGACATTAAGGACCACAGGAGCCCATAAGCCTATAAGAGGGTTATTATTTACTGCAGGTAGACTGATCTGTTATCGCGCACGGCTTTTATGTTACAATAACAGATTAAATCAGAAATTAAACGTTCCATTGCTTCCTCTGTCAAAACCATCTCTCTCCTCCGGCCTATTAATCTCACTCACCAGCCGGCAGCTATGGATGTCCCTCTCATTAAAGTTCTCCCTCTTCCTAGTGTTGTTCCCTTTGCCTACATTTTTCACTGAGCTCTATACAGGTTGTTATTGTGGATATTTAAACCTAGGGAAGGAGACCGGGATCTGATCTGAAACTTTCTAAGACGCCAAGGAGACATATCCAATTGGCGAAACGTTTTTACTGTAGGAAGATTTCTTCATATTATCAGACTTTGTAGGAAGATTATGGGTAAAATAATGTCAGACGATATAAAAAAAATGTTTTGGGGGTATATGAAGAAAGGACTGGCTGGGCAAGGGTCCTAACACCCGTTCTACCTGGGCAACTATGATAAGTAATGAAGGGATTATTTTTATCTCACCTGTTTCACAAAATCTGTACAATATGAACCAGATCTATTAGACCTGATGAGCTTGGTGTATTTACTTTTGAAAATCCATAAAAGGATAACACATCTTACAAAGAGGTAAGATGAGTATCTAGCCTCAAGCGAGACAGGGAGCGTCAAAATGCTGCAGAGGGTGCAATTTTAATTGTATGGGGGCCGCAATGGAGAACATTATCATTGTATTGGGGCTATTATTGTATGGGAGCCAAAATTGGGTAACTTGTCATTGTATAAGGGCCACAATGAGGAACATTATGATTGCGTGGGGGCCATAATAAGGCTATGTGCACACGCTGCAGATTTTTCCGTGCGGATCCGTAGGTAAATTGACCTGCGGATTGGCCAGCAGTTTTCCCCTGCGGTTTGACACCTGGACAATGGAATAGGTGGCAAACCGCAGCGGAATCCGCAGCTTTTCCCCAGTGAAAAAACCGCAGCATGTGCACAGCGGATTGTAAATCCCATAGACTTACATTGTACTGTACACGGTCTGCGGAACTGCTGCAGATCGTCAGAGGTCAAATCCGCTGCGGATCCGCAGAAGAATCCACAACGTGTGCACATACTCTAAGGGATATTATTGTATGGGGGCCAAAGTTATGTTCATACAATTGGGGACATTAGCATTGTATGGGGGCCACAAAGGGTGCATTATCAATGTATGGGTGCTGAAATGGGGGACATTATTATTGTGTGTGGGGCACAATAGGTGACATTCTTACTGTATTGGGGCCACATAGAGACATTTCTACTATGAGGGTGTTGCAAAGGGAACATTACTACTGTAGTATGTAGAAGTTATGTACAATTACTATCTAGGGTACTAGGACGGCACTATGGCACTTTTCATCTTCATATTGTACAGTGTAGAAGTAGGGAGAATTGTGGAGGATGATTTTCTAGCTATAGAGATCTATGTGTTTCATTCTGCAGAGATGAGTTGTGGCAAGAAGAAGTCATAACGGTCTGTGCTGGATAGAGAAGAAAAGCTTAAAATGAATTACTTCAATCATATAGCCTAATTCCATAGGCGATTGACTGTAAAAAGGAAATGATAATCGTGTAGTGGGAATCCATCAGAAGATTTTGTAATGGTTGATTGGCACATGTCATCATGGTTACTGCTTATGATAATACACTGTGGGGGGGGATGGATGGTATACAGCAAATCATGGATGATAACTGCAAATTATTGATACTACATTAATAAACTGTGGTGGGGAGTATGAATGATTGGTGCAATGTTTACTGTGATTATGACCAGCATGGTGGCTCAGTGGTCAGCAGTGTAATTTTACAATGCTGGGGTCCTGGGTTCAAATCCCACCAAGAACAACATCTGCAGGGAGTTTATATGTTCTCCCCATATTTGTGTGGGTTTCTTCCGGGTTCTCCACTGTCTTCCTACACTCCAAAGACATACTGATAGGGAATTTATATTGTGAGCCCAAATGGGGGCAGTGATGATAATGTCTGTAAAGCGCTGTGGAATATGATATATAAGCATTATATTGGAGTTCAGGATACAACTACCAACAAAGGGAAGAACCATCAATGGTAGACCATGTATTTATTTTTATTTACTTATTTACTTCTTCAGTAATCTGTGACTATTAATGGGTAACTTTTTTAGCCAAGTACACATATCAATGGAAATAGTAAAACATAATATTAAAAAATGTATAGTGTGTATATATACTCACTTATATAGCACCATTAATTCCATTGCCCATTACAGACATCGTTGGGTTCACAATCTGGATTTCCTATCAGTATGGCTTTAGAGTGTGAGAGGAAACCAATGCAAACATGGGGAGAACATACAAACTCCTTACAGATGTTGTCCTTCATGGGATTTGAACCCCAGCACTGCAAAGCAAAAGTGCTAACCACTGAGCTGCTATGTGCATCAAATAATAATGATAAAGATACAACAAAGTGATATTATAAGTAAACAGTATTGTGATGACACAGCATTTTATCTTCGTTTTCTAGACCTCTTATTTTCAGTAAGCCAGGAATCATAGAAAGTTGTATGTTGCCTTTTGAATTTGTGTTTCGTTCTTCGGTTGGTCAAGAGTCTGAAATGTTGAAGCTTGTGGGTTAAATTGATAATTGTAAACTGACGAATGGTTGTTATTTACCTCATATCAGCTCCTCCAGTTTATTGTACAGTTTTCTTTATATAACTGGGATGCAGGGTCACTAAACAATGATGTTTGTTAAATGTTGATTACACATTATACCAGGCCATGCAGTTTGTTGACTTGCAAACATTGAAAGAAAAACTAAATAATCAAACAGTGTGAGTTAATCTCATCACCCCTTTCCCTTGACCAGTGAATAATGGCTTGAAGAACAGTTGTGAACTATTAAAAGGGAATATGCCTATCTAACAAGATATATCCAGACATCCAAGAGATCCAAAGAACCAGAGGCTCTTTACAAAACCACAACCATGAACACTACAGGATAGCTTTCAGATCATGACTTCATCACGAGGGACACAGATTTGTCATTCTGCAGGATGCCAGCTTACGAGACCACTGCCCCGGCTGAAAGAATACAGATCTGCTCCACAGACCATCGCTAAACCCATAAATACTTTTGGGGTAGTCAGGATTTGGACTCACCAGTCAACTGAGCCCATGAATATGTTTGGGAAAGCCAGGATTGGGACCCACCGGTCATCTGGCTCCATGGAGATGTTCGGAGAAGCCAGGTGGTGACCCTCCGATCACCTGGTCTTGTACCTCAATGAACTGTCAGCTTCTTAATCCTTTCCTTACTCCTCTCTGTGTGTGCCACAGGTGGTGGTAGTCGGTCCTATAAGCTCTCAAGTCACAGCTGCTCTTATCCTGGCAAGTCAGTGGAAGGGAGAGACTGTGTAATTTTGCACCATCTTGGGTATTTTCCTGGGACTGTTCTATTTGTTATTTGCCTGTTTTGTGGTTCAATAAAGTATTACAACATTGTTTTACCCTCACCCTATGTTGTCTGGGTAGTATCATGCCCATGGTAAAAGGAGAGCGGGCGTTCGGCGGGATGAGCCCAGATCCATGCTGTTTCGGGCTAGCGGACTGGAGCACCCGCTGACTCCTGTGTCTCCACAGGTATGACAACCGATATGGCGGTGTTGCATAAGATGTCCAATAGGAATAGAATAAATATATCCGAAGTAATGTCCCTTTCTTATTTTTCCTGGCATCCAATCACAGTAAGAAATGTGTTTGCGTATAGGACCATACTGGAGTAACTATAGACAGTGAATTACAATCTAATACTAATGTATCCTCAATCCAGGGAAGTTTAGCTGTCAGAGTCCTGGCAAATAACTGATCCCTAATGGGTCCTCATTTGAAAATAGAGTTATCTAGGTAATGATCTTGACCAATATCCCTCGGTCATGATTCATGGCTTGATTAAGGGACATTGGCTGCCTTCAATAATTGGTGCTAGTAAGTTTTCTTTGCTTCTGGGAAAACAATAATTTGCATACAATAATGTAGTAAATTAGTAGTAGTAAAATAATGCAGTAAATTTACCTGCGATCCTCAAGAAAAACAGAATATTTTAGGAATTTTGAGGTGTTGTTCAGGGTTTCCTCAGTTAAAGTTGTGATGTCCCTTAGACTATGTTCACACGTGTTTTTGCAGCGTTTTTTTTGCTGCTTTTCTATGCTAATTTTAACCCCTTTCTGCCATATGACATACTATCCCGTCCATGTGCCCTGGGACTTAATTCCCAGGGATGGGATAGTACGTCATAGCCATCAGTGGCGCTCACGTGGTGAGCGCGGCTGATCGTGGCCGGGTGTCAGCTGATTATCACAGCTGACATCCGGCACTATGTGTCAGGGCCGGTTACGGACCGCCCCGACACGTTAACCCCTGGCACACTGCGAACAAACACGAGCGCAGTGTACCGGGGGTTTGGGGAAGCATCGGCAGGGAGGGGGCTCCCTCCGTGCTTCTCTGAGACCCCCAGAGCAGCGCGATGTGCAGCGCTACTCCGGGGGCCTCCTTCCCTGCAGGTCCCCGAAGGTCCCCTCCGCCATTTTGGATCCGGGGACCTGCAGGGAGCCGGCTTCCTCATGCCTGCAAAGCGCAGGCACGAGGAAGCCTTCTGCACTGCCTGTGACAGATCACTGATCTATGCCAAAACATGGTATCCATCCACAGACAGCTGTTTCGGGGTATTGCCCCTCATCAGTGTGGAGTAGGAAACTGGCTAGTAGGAGCAATGCCTAGTAAAAGACTGTGAAAAATGAGGATGAATGAACTCATGGAGATCAACATCCAACACTGCGGAGACACCATCACATGTTTCTCAACGCAGTGATTCTAGAGCAATGCCCCCATCCTTTATGGAAAAAAAAATATGCAAAAACATGCAAAACACAAGCCGCGGAGACACCATCACATGTTTCTCAACGCAAGCAATAACTAGCCAGGTCTTTCCCCGGGAAAAAACAACCACGGGAAGGGCAGTCTCCAATAAAGGAAACCACCTATGCCAAAACATGGTATCCATCCACAGACAGCTGTTTCTTTTTTTTTTTTTTTTTTAAACCATTCAGGTTAGTTATAAACAACTCAATATAAGCTCATCAACTTAAACGTCGTTGTTTCAACTCTCATCATCATGGTTCATATTTATTTTAGTATAACAAACCAAGGGTATACACAAAAGACATCCTGAACATCAATAAACATCACTAAAATTCACTGATATTTGATCAGGTGCTGCCATTTTTTAAATTTCCAGACACCCTCTGCATCAAAACTGCCACCGCCTTCGCTGTCTAATTTATAAATCAAGTATAATCTAGAAAGAATCAGCCCGACACACTTATTCACAGATACATGCTTCTCTTTGAAAATTCCTAAATTCCTCACATCCCACAAACTCTGCATCACACAAGTCATAATTAACCATAGGATTCTATTTTTCACACGACCACATGCACCAATTCCAAACATCGCAACACGCCAGTCAATAAAACTCACACCTGCTAACTCCTTACACAACCCACCTACACACTTCCACACACTGCACGTATAATCACAGTCCCACATAGTATGCCACACAGTCTCACATCCACCACATCCTTCCCTCGGGCACACATCAGTTCTGGTCAGACCTCGTCTCTTCTGAACCTGTCGCACAGGCAAAATATTGTGCAAAGACATCCATACAATATCCCTTTGTCTATTAGACATCCCGTGCGTTTCCAAACTCTTCCATGCAACCGAAACTTCATTCCCTCTCAACCCCACAATATTACATTCCACATCATTCTTACGTATTATTTTCATCACATTCTTAGCCATTCTAAAATCATTCATCGGTACACTCAGCAAATCATGCTTCCTCACAAACTTCTCAATCACCTCATACCAGACCGGACACTGGAAAGCAACAGGCACTCTAGAATCCCTCTTTCTCCAACATAAGCCATATAACATCCAACCAGCAGAATAACTTGCCATATACGCTCCCTTATTTCCTTTATTCAGCAAAATAACAAAAGTTTTGATATACTGAAGCCCCAGAAAAATCTCAATGTTTGGAAAGGCCATGCCACCATGGTGACGCCTTGAAAAGACTCTCTCTCTTAAGTTTCTCTATTTTACTGCTCCAGAAAAAAGTAAAAACTAACTTTTCCACTCTTTTTTTTTCCTGCATGATAGTGGAAAAACTGTTGCAATAAAAAGCAAAATCGGAAGAATCACCGCTTTTATGACCAAAATCTTACCACTCAAGGTCAAGTCTCTCAGTCGCCAAAAATTTAACTTACGCTCTATGCGCAATCCACACTCCTCCCATCACTCCTTACCTTCCAAGTCCTTATTAAATAATACTCCCAGCACTTTGATAGCACCCTCCTCACACTTTACCCCCTCCATTTTAACCCTGTCATCCCCAAAACATTTAAAACTACATTTATTCCAATTCACTCTAAAGCCAGATGTACCACAGAAAAACTCCAGAAGCAACTTAACCCTACTCATAGACGCAACACTTTCACTCACAGCAACAACATCATCCATATATCCAAGAACTTTCACATGCTTCCCACCACTCCCAGGTACCAAGAAACCTCGCATCATTTTATCACGTCTCACCAAGCACAACAAAGGTTCAATCACACATACAAACAAGACAGGGGGCATGGGACACCCCTGCCTTACACCAGACTTAATATTCACTTTCTCACTCAACCACCCATTAACAAGAAACTCACTTGACACACAATCATACAAAGACATTATCCCATTCACAAATTTTTGAGGAAAGCCCATTCTCTCCAGAACTTTAAACAAAAACACATGCGAGACCCTATCAAACGCTTTCTCAAAATCAACTGACAGAACCATACACTTCCGTTTCCTTCCCATGCAGTCTCCAATCAAATCCCTTAATAACAATAAGTTATCACTCATACTTCTTCCAGGCACAGCACACACTTGATCCTCATCCACAACACTACCAATCACCGCACGCATACGATTCGCCAACAATTTGCTATAGATTTTGTAATCTGCATTCAGCAATGTTATAGGTCTCCAATTCTCTAAACACTTTCTCTCACCTTTCTTATGCACAAGCACAACCACCCCCTCTTTCCTTGATTCACACAACTTACCACTCTCCCACATATACTTACATATCTCAGTCAAATCAGCACCCAGAAAATCCCACGCCTTCACATAGAATTCTACCGGCAATCCGTCTTTACCTGGAGTCTTATTCTTTTTAGCACTCTTCATCACATTTTCTACTTCTTCCATGATTATGTCCTCATTCAAAATATCACATTCTCCACTAACCAACTTGTTCTCTAACCCATTCAGCACTTCTGAAACAAGACCAGAATCAATCCATTTTTTATCATATAACTTGCTATAG
Organism: Dendrobates tinctorius; assembly: GCF_039654945.1. NCBI lineage: Eukaryota > Metazoa > Chordata > Amphibia > Anura > Dendrobatidae > Dendrobates > Dendrobates tinctorius. Next base: position 3,972,856 of record NW_027361724.1, read on the forward strand.
AACCTCTTCACCTCCTTTATCACATTCTCACCTGACACACACAAACCATTCCTATCCAGGATTTTATCCATATCAGCCTTTCTCCCATTCATTTTCTTAAAAAAGAACCTCGTGCACTTTTCATCTTTCTCAAGATGTTCTATTTTGGTGCGATAGATGATTTCTTTCCCTTTTTCATCCATAACACGCTTTAATTCACTCTTTGTCTCAGCCAGCAGATCAGACACATCCATCCCACTTTCTCCACACTTCCTTAACCAGTCTAAGCGCCTGTTTAAATCATTAAATCTACTCCAATAAATAGCAGCTTTTTTATAGCCCCACTTTTTGAAGAATTTTTTGCAACACACCTTAACCCAATCCCACCATTCCAGTACACACACAAAATCCCTCTTACATACTTTCCACTCTTTATGCTTTATTTTTAATTCATTCATCACATCCTCATCTTCTAACAATCTTACATTCAGCTTCCAAACCCCACCCCCATACACACGGTCATCAATCGCACTAAACACACCACTCAAACACTCATGATCATAAAAAGGTACAGCATTTTGTTCAAAATTCATACACAACATATTTTTGGAAAACAACATTTTATCTATCCTGGATGCAATACCACCCCTATCATCATGGTAAGTTGGTGGTGGTGGGATGCCAAATTTCAGAGCAGCAGCATCTAGAAGGGAAAAATCAGAAATAAGATTGGATAACTTTTTACCAGTTATGTCACAATTCCCTTCTGTGGTGCAATTAAAGTCTCCAACTAAAACTGTAGGCATTTTGCCCGGAAGAAACAAACTTAATTTTTCCAAAAGAGCCAGACGCTCCTTTTTCCTGTCGTGTCCTGATGGACAGTACACATTAATAATTCTAGCCCGCCACCCCCTATAGCTAACATGTGCAATTATACATCTACCCACCTCTACCACCGTGTAGCTATCTAAACTAATCTCGCTGTTACCCATTAATATCCCTACACCATCATTCCTATTAACACATGAGCCAGACCATACATGCTGTCCGTAAGGCCAGTCCTTATCGCTTGGAGCGTCCACAATCCCACATTCCTGAAGACAAAAGATGTGAGCATTCATCTGTTTAATATAATCTAGAACGATTGCCCTCCTGAATTTGGATCTAATTTGCCTGACATTCAGGGACGCAATGCCCCAACCAGCTTGGGGAGCCATAACATGACTGTGTTATTTACATGACGACAAACACGCCACTTCCTCTTCAGCCGTTTTCGTCTTCCATCTGGAACTGCAACTCCTTGAATCTGTTTACGTCTGCGGGAATGCCTAAAAAAGCATTGGTGTCAGGAGAGAAGACATTCTGAGGGTAACTTCGTTCACTCACCGGACTTAAACCAACTTCACCGGGGTCTGCCCAATCCGTTCTGGGCTTCTTACAGGAATTTCCAGGCTCCTCATCCTCAGAGGACCTCGCAAGAGTGAAGTCACCTTGATCTCCACAACTGGCCAACTCCTCCTCCGTAGCAAACCAAGATACACTGGGGGTATTGCCAAGAGTACTCTTCAACTCCCCCTCCCCACAGACATCAGACTGAAGAGGGAACTCACATTCAACATCAGTAGCTTCCAAAACTGCCACCTCTGGGCTGGGAGACTCCGTTTGGGGCAGGGCGTCCTCATGTGCATCCATGATTTCAGGTTCCTCAATAAGTTCCGGGTCTGAAACCTGTGGATTGTCAACAACAGCAGCAGGGGGTGCAGCTGCCCCACCTGAGACCTCAGCGTAAGACCTAGGACTGATCCTGGTCTTACAGTCCCGATACTTATGGCCCTCCTCACCACAAGCATTACACATAACAGGATTTGTGCAGTCTTTTGCCATATGGCCAGAAGCATTGCAATTCCTACTAGTTGGCATCTCCTTGCAACTATCCTGGGTATGCCCGAAATTTTTACACCTCCTGCAATACATCGGGGCAGTATTTTTCCCAATTGAAAAATTAAGAGGGGGGTAATGGATGCCTCCCGGGCCTTGGGGATCCATCCCAAATCTCACAAAAAATTTGTACTTCCCAGTCCAGAGCCCTTCTCCATTCAGGATCCTGTGGGAGTACTGAACATAAATGCAATGTCTTTTCAAAAATAAAGCAATGTCCTCCAGGGAAACAAAAGGGTTGTGCATGAAAACTACAAGTGGGATATCTTCCTTAGAGTACAGCACAGTAAAGGATTTGCCACTCCATTTTTCAGGGCAGTAAACAAATTCTGGCAAGCCGCCATAGAAGATAGCACCAGTACATACCTGCCTTCTCTCCTAAACTCCTGCAGGCATATTATATCGGACTTCCGAATCTTCAGGATGTCATAAAACACCATGTTGACCAAATATCCCAGGGAAAAATGCAACTTCTTATCTTCAGCGATGTCAATCCTGAATCCATTTTTGACCCGGCTATCACCGGTCCCAGAGAATTGAAGTCGGACTCCCATCGTCCACAACTCCAAGGGTCTCCTCCCCGAAACCTCCTGGCTATCTCCCAAAAGCAGCGACCGGCTTAAGCCACCGAAGTGGCGATGCCAGAAGGCCAAGAGACAACACTCAAGGTATTCAGGAAACTCCGCACCTCATCAGTGTGGAGTAGGAAACTGGCTAGTTGGAGCAATGCCTAGTAAAAGACTGCGAAAAATGAGGATGAATGAACTCATGGAGATCAACATCCAACACTGCGGAGACACCATCACATGTTTCTCAACGCAGTGATTCTAGAGCAATGACCCCATCCCTTATGGGAAATATGCAAAAACATGCAAAACACAAGCCGCGGAGACACCATCACATGTTTCTCAACGCAAGCAATGACTAGCCAGGTCTTTCTCCGGGAATGAACAACCACGGGAAGGGCAGTCTCCCCGAAACAGCTGTCTGTGGATGGATAGCATGTTTTGGCATAGGTGGTTTCCTTCATTGGAGACTGCCCTTCCCATGGTTGTTCCTTCCCGGGGAAAGACCTGGCTAGTCATTGCTTGTGTTGAGAAACATGTGATGGTGTCTCCGCGGCTTGTGTTTTGCATGTTTTTGCATATTTCCCATAAGGGATGGGGGCATTGCTCTAGAATCACTGTGTTGAGAAACATGTGATGGTGTCTCTGCAGTGTTGGATGTTGTTCTCCATGAGTTCATTCATCCTCATTTTTCACAGTCTTTAACTAGGCATTGCTCCTACTGGCCAGTTTCCTACTCCACACTGATAAGGGACAATACCCCGAAACAGCTGTCTGTGGATGGATATCATGTTTTGGCATAGGTGGTTTCCTTCATTGGAGACTGCCCTTCCCGTGGTTGTTCCTTCCCGGGGAAAGACCTGGCTAGTCATTGCTTGCGTTGAGAAACGTGATGGTGTCTCCGCGGCTTGTGTTTTGCATGTTTTTGCATATTTCCCCTAAGGGATGGGGGCATTGCTCTAGAATCACTGAGTTGAGAAACATGTGATGGTGTCTCCGCAGTGTTGGATGTTGTTCTCCATGAGTTCATTCATCCTCATTTTTCACAGACCACTGATCTGTCACAGCAATCTGTGATGTGTCAGATCAGCGATCTGTCACATGACAGTGATGTCCCCCCTGGGACAATGTAATAAAATTTAAAAAAAAAAAAAGTGTAAAAATAATTTATAAAAAATCGCTAAAATAAATTAAAAAAAAAATAAAAAATTTCCTCATAAATTCATTTTTTGGAAATTAAAAAAAACAATAAAAGTACACATTTGGTATTGCCGCGTCCGTAATGACCCGCCCTATAAAACTGTCCCGTTAGTTAACCCCTTAGCGAACCCCTTAAAAAATAAAAATAAAAAACAAAGCAAAAAATAATGCTTTATCATACCGCCGAACAAAAAGTGCAATAACGCGCGATCAAAAGGACAGATATAAATAACCATGGTACCGCTGAAATCGTCATCTCGTCCCGCAAAAAACGAGCCACCACACAGCATCCTCAGCGAAAAAATAAAAAAGTTATAGCTTGCAGCATAAAGCGATGCAAAAATAATTATTTTTTATATAAAATTGTTTTCATTGCATAAAAGCGCCAAAACCTAAACACATAAATGAGATATCGCTGTAATCATACTGACCCGAAGAATAAAACCGCCTTATCAATTTTACCGCACGCGGAACGGTGTAAACGCACCCCCCAAAAGAAATTCTTGAAATGCTGGTTTTTGTTCATTGTGCGTCCCAAAAATCGGAATAAAAAGCGATCAAAAAAGTCGCGTGCCCGAAAATGGTACCAATAAAAACGTCAACTCATCTCGCAAAAAATAAGAACTCACATGACTCGGTGGGTCAAAATACGGAAAAATTATAGCTCTCAAAATGTGGTGATGCAAAAAATATTTTTACAATAAAAAGCGTCTTTTAGCGTGTGACAGCTGCCAAATATAAATACCGCCATAAATAGTAAATCAAACCCCCCCGTTATCACCCCCTTAGTTAAGGAAAAATAATAAAATTAAAAAAATGTATTTATTTCCATTTTCCCATTAGGGCTATGATTAGGATTAGGGGTGTGTTGGGGTTAGGGTTGGAGTTAGAATTGGGGGGTTTCCACTGTTTGGGCACATCAGGGGCTTTCCAAATGCGGCATGGCATCCAATCCCAATTCCAGCCAAAAAAGTCAAATGGCGCTGCTTCCCTTCCAAGCTCTGCCATGAGCCCAAATAGTGGTTTACCCCCACATATGGGGTATCAGCATACTCAGGACAAATTGCACAATAACTTTTGGAGTCCTGTTACCCTTGGGAAAATAAAAATTGGGGTGAAAAGATCATTTTTGTGGAAAAAATGATTTTTTTTTAATTGTACGACTGTACGTTATAAACTTCTGTGAAGCCCTTGTGGGTTCAAAGTTCTCACCTCATATCTAGATAAGTTCCTTGGGGGGTCTAGTTTCCAAAATGGGGTTACTTGTGGGGGGTTTCCACTGTTTAGGTACCTCAGGGGCTCTCTAAACGTGACATGGTGTCCGATCTGAATTCCTGCCAATTTTGCATTGAAAAAGTCAAACGGCGCTCCTTCCCTTCTGAGCTCTTCCATGCGCCGAAACAGTGGTTCCCCTCCACATATCAGGTATCAGCGTACTTAGGACAAATTGCACAATAGCTTTTGCAGTCCAGTTTCTCCTGTTACCCTTTGTAAAATAAAAAAAATTGGACCTGAAGTAATATTTTTGTGAAAAAAAGTTAAATGTTCATTTTTTTTTTAAACATTCAAAAAATTCCTGTGAAGCACCTGAAGGGTTGATAAACTTCTTGAATCTGGTTTTGAGCACCTAAAGGGGTGCAGTTTTTAGAATGGTGCCACTTTTGGGTATTTTCTATCGTATAGACCCCTCAAAGTGACTTCAAATGTGATGTGGTCCTTAAAAATAAAATGGTGTTGCAAAAATGAGAAATTGCTGGTCAACTTTTAACCCTTATAACTTCCTAACAAAAAATATTTTGGTTCCAAAATTGTGCTGATGTAAAGTAAACATATGTGAAATGTTACTTATTAAGTTTTTTGTGTGCTGTATCTCTGTGATTTAAGGGCATAAAAATTCAAAGTTGGAAAATTGGGAAATTTTCAAAATTTTCACCAAATTTCCGTTTTTTTCACAAATAAACGCAAGTTATTTGAATGAAATTTTACCACTAACATGAAGTACAATGTGTCACAAGAAAACAATGTCAGAATCACCAGGATCCATAGAAGCGTTCTAGAGTTATTACTTCATAAAGGGACAGTGGTTAGAATTGTAAAAATTGGCCCGGTCATGAACGTGCAAACCACCCTTGGGGGTTAAGGGGTTAAGCTGCGTTTTACAGTGCCTGAAAAGCCTATGAGATTTCCGAAATCTTAGTCGCTCACATTGGGGTTTTTTTTCTGACTCTTTTGTAAAACTGCTGTGTTTTTGCAGACTGCAGAAAGTTACTTCTTTCAGCATATTTGCAGCATTTTTTCACCCATAGGAAAGAATGGGTAAGTGCAAAAATGCAGCAAAAAAGCGCACGTATCAGTTTTTTTGGTGCAAAAACCTTAAGACAGTTGCATTATGATTTTTTTTCTTTTGGGGGGGGGGGGGGGGAGGGCGGCACTAAATTTTAATGGCATGCACAAGAGACAACAGAAATGCAGCCAAAGCACAGCAAATACGCAGCAAAAAACACCGCAAAACCTGCTTTTTTTTGTAACAGCTTCAAGCAGGTTTTGCCTGCAGAAAAAAAACGCAGCAAAAACGCAACGTGTGAACATAGACTTAGATGATTTTAAAATGCCTGATCATTGGGCATTTTACTGCTAATCTGCTGTAAGGAGCATTGTTACTAGATTAGCAAGAAGTTTGGACTCGTTCTACATTTTAAGCACAATATTTCAATATTTTAAGAGGTCGCCATCATTCACCCCTGTACCTTTCATAACCAGAGGATCCCTCGGTACACGTTTATTCTCAAATGATCAAAATCCTAATTTGCACAGTAAGAAAATGAGAGAATCGTCTGATGAACATGTTCCGGTCTAGTGCTAGATCCTGTGTTTCGATAATGCAGGAACCACAAATGATGATGAAACGTAATGCTAGACTCAAACCTTTCATAACGCAGCCCCGCGCTATTAACACGTTCCACCACATGGATTTCCCGCAACCAGAATTCATCAAACCTAATTCAAATATACAAACCATACCAAAGAATAATTAGATTGGAGTTGCCGTGCACCTCAGACAAACACAGACAGATTCATTTAAACAGCAATAACTTACATGTAACGCAAATGTTTAGAAAGATTTAATTATTTAAAGGTGCAGTCACTTGCACTTCTCTTTAACAAAATGTTAATGAACAGATAATTTAAAACTCCAGGACTTCTAGAAACTATTGCGGAGTATAGGTAACTTCTGTTCATGAAGTGTCGATGCCATATTACACAGGGCTAGGCAACATTGGAGACAAAGTAAGGTTTGTTTGTTTTTAAGCCAATAACATTTTTATTGATATTTCATCAAATCTGAGGGAAAAAAAATTACCATAGTATAAAGGACAAAGAGCAACATAAAAAAATAACAAAATAAATTAGAAAATAATATGAAAGATTTCCACCTACTGATGTAGTGCTAGCCAAGTACATACAATACAAAAAAGAGGAATACATAAAAGATTGGGTAAACGTCCTTAATTTTAGAAATCTCATGAATCTTTGCTATAAAGCAAAACCAAAAGCTTAGAGAAAACAAATAAAAACATTTAAAATGTGCACATTATGCTAGAACCTGAAAATCTACTACTATGGAAAGCTTAAAGCTTGCAATGACCCCGCTGCTGCTTCCTCACCACTACCGGAGCTACCGCCTCACCATCACTGGAGCTGCTGCAACCCCCTGTATTGCCAAGTTTTTAATGCTGAGGTTCGAATACGGCTTTAAAGATCGCTACTACTTGCGATATAACGCAATTTTATTTCAAAGTACAAAATTAAAGGAATAGTATGATTGGATAGTATGATTGCATACACTTTTTTATATTTTAAGATACAAAGGTTAAGTACATACTGTATAAAGATTGAATACATATGATTTAGTATATATTAAGATTAGCTATATACAGAATACTTACATAATCACCAAGAGGCTTTTAAACATCATCCGTCTGGAATATCAGAGAAGCAACACCAAGACAGAGAACCCCTGGGAGATTCACAACACTGCACGGGCGTCCCCACTTATGCAGGTATCACAACACTGTACATGTGTACAGGTATCCAAGTTGTTGCTTCTGTCTTAGTCATGTTTCTCTGATCTTATATAGTAATTTACACTTATGTGTATTTCTAGCTTCACCCAAACCTTCCAGTGGCCAGCTTTCAAGTTTGGCTGAAACAGATACCATGGAATCATCAGACAATGGGCCATAAACCCTTAGAATATAAAAGCCACAAAGATTTAGATAGAACCACCACAGACAGAGGTTAAGTAAACCTTAATGTTTTACAATAACAAACAACAAACATATAGAAACTTAGAACTATTTGTGAAACAACAGTTCTCAAGATGGTGTCACTGTGAGCATTATCTGTCTGTCTGTAACTGTTTGACCAGAAATGCAGGTCTGAATGCATTTTGTATATTTCAATATGAACTCAAAAATAGCCATTTTTATATTCACACTACACCCCCCAACCTACTATCTCCTCCTCCACCATCCTGTTGAATGTATGCCCGCAAGGGCAGGGTGCTCTTCCCTCTGTATCAGTCTGTCATTGTTAGTTTGTTTACTGTAAGTGATATCCGTAATTTGTATGTAACCCTTTCTCATGTGCAGCACAATGGTGCTATATAAATAATACAGTAAAAAAGTACTTATAATTTGTGACCTACTGAGGTCATTTTTTAATAATTAATGCAAGAGTACAGCTGTTGAATGAACATTAAAGAAGACCGTCTCTTGCTCAAAAAATTGATTCAAAGACCTATAAAAATCCCTGAGCTCCCCTAATTCTGATGATCTTTTCCATTTTATACCGTGCCACTTTATTGCAGAGATATTGACAGTTGTTGGTTTTGTAGCGCAGTATGTGAAATCTCTACTTTATAGTCCAACTGTGCGTTTCTTCAGCGTCTTCTCTGAGGACATGCGCTTTCACCTCTCCCTTGCAGATGCTCTCAATCACAACTTGGTAGCTTCTGCTAGACCAGCTGCTGAGATGTGATTGGCACATGTCTCCATAGAAGACTGAGAAGAAACGCCCAGTTGAACTACAAACAGAGATTTCTCATACTGTTCTCCAAAAAGCAACAAATGTAAATATCGCTGCAATGGAATAATGCTGTGCAAAACCTCCAAAAAGCTGCAGAATCAGGAGAGATCATGCATTTTTACAAGGTAGTTAACCTGTCAGTTGTTCAAAAACAATTTAGTTATCTGTAATTTGTTCAATAGCTATTTGTGCAATACCATCATGGAGACGTCTGATTGACTTCAAATTTAATCTGCAGCAGGACAATGACCCAAACATATAGGTAATGTCATTAAGAACTATAGAGGTAAATCAAAAAAGAAAAAAATAGAATGGCACTAAGAAACAGTCTACTTACTGGTGGAGTGGGTGGACTCTGAGTCAGCAACACTTTGCAGGGTGAAAGCACGGTAGTGAAGGTGCTTGCTTGAAGAAGCACACATGAGGCAATCCCCCCAAAAAATAAGGAAAAAAGCAGCACACTCCGTTTACCATATCATAAAAACCTAAGTCCTTTATTTCAGAAAAGCATACATGAACAAGGTTTGTGAGGGCAGGATAAGTGCAGGCAAGAAACAGGACTACCTAGGACTACCTTAAGAACTATATTCAGTGTCAAGAAGAACAAGGAGTCCTAAAAGTGATGATTTCGCCCCCATAAACTCCTGATCTCAACATCATGGAGCTTGTCTAGGATTGCATGAAGAGACGGAAGATCTGTGGTCAGTTCTCCAAAATGTTTGGAACAACCTCCTTGCTGCGTTCCTTCAAAAACTGTGTGCAAATGTACCTGGAAGAACTGATTAAATATGGATTTAATTTAGATTTATTTTTTCTAATTAACAAACTAGTAACACTTCTATTTTTGAAACCTTTCTTACTTTGAAGCACACCTGCTTAAAACTTTTACACACTACTGTACATATGATCATATTAATAATCTGAAGTATTATATTGTCAAAATGCAAACCTTGTCAGTGTTTTGTCCTTCACCTTAGTTTTTACTTGGGAAAATCGAGAAGAGAAGACTTCAATCCATTCTCAAAATTCTCTTCTGGGATGCTGTAACAAAAACATCTTAATGTAAGAAAGAGGAAAGTGCCAAACAATATAATATAGCACTAAGAATATTTAGTTAAGAAAACCAAGATGATATATTAAACATTTTTTTACATACATAAATGATATTTAGATGGTCAAAATACATGTACCTAATGCATCACATTTAGTTTTCCTTTTTTAAGCATTTCCTTTATTTACTGAATTTGAAATCATCTTTTTTTCCCCATTTATTGCCATAATTGTCCGATGAGCTATGTAAAGCTAACACTATGAGACAGAAAAATGTTCAAAATCATTTAATTTAATAGTCAACCAGACGAAAGCAATTAGGAAGCACATGTTAATTGACCTCATTCCCCTCCTAATATGTGCCGTTTGTTTTCTCTTGTACACACATTATATATACGTTACCACTGCTCATAAGGTAATATTTATTGCACTATACAAAGGCCGCGCAGAGTCAGATGTTTCTTTTCGGCATATGCTGGTTTCCCGCAGAGCATGTGCAGTACAAACACTCAGCACCTGTACAAATAGAGGGTGATAAATAAAAGCCGTTTACATGGAACTAACGGTACATGATGGGGAAACTATCTTTGGCTCACTCATGGCCACTTGTACAACCACTGATTGATTGTGATCATTTAAGAGCTTTTAGATTAAGATGCGGAAAGCGAAGCGCCGATACTAACAAACAATATAATTTGTCTATAGCGGTGCTTCATTGTTATTGTCTCTTTGAGCAGGGCTGGTTTTAGACAAAGTGGGGCCCTGGGCAAATGTTTGAAGTGGGACCCCAAATGCTCACATATTGCACCATCACACAGAAACATTTATGCTATACAGCTCTGGCAAAAATTAAGAGACCACTGCGCAGTTTTATAAAAATCAGCTTCTCTACATGTCTGACAGCCATTCCATTCCAGTGTCAGTTGAATTCCAACCAGAGTACACCTCATTCTACTTAATGTGCTTCTGATTAGGTGATCACCTGAACCAAAAGAAGGGCTCATTTCTGGCTTTACTAGCAGAGGGATACATTGAGCATCATGTTGCCTCCATCCTTAAAATTTCTAAGATGGCAGTCCATTACAACAAGGTCAAGCAACAGACATTGGGGACAACAAAGCTACAGATCGGTAGAGGGTGAAAGGCGACTCTTCACTGACCGGGATGACTGTCATCTTATTCGAATGTCACTAAGCAACCACAGGATGACATCAAGTGACTTAAAAAAGGAATGGCAAATGACAGCTGGGGTGAAGTGCTCTTCAAGAACAGTTCTTACAGGCTCCTAGAGGCAGGGCTCAATTCATGTAAAGGTAGACAAAAGGCTTTCATCAATGAGAAGCAAAGGAGAGCCAGGCTGAAGTTTGCCAAAGACCATAAGGATTGGACCATAGAGGACTGGAGTAAGGTAATCTTCTCTGATGAGTCTAATTTTCAGCTTTGCCCAACACCTGGTCACCTAATGGTTAGACGGAGACCTTGAGAGACGTACAAGCCACAGTGTCTTGCAACCACTGTGAAATTTGGTGGAGGATCGGTGATGGTCTGGGGATTCTTCAGCAAGGCTGGAATTGTGCAGGTTATTCTTCGCGAAGGACGTATGAATCAAGCTGCATACAAGGTTATCCTGGAAAAACAGTTGATTCCTTCTGCTCAGGCAATGTTCCTCAACTCTGAGGATTGGTTTTTCCAGCAGGACAATGCGCTATGCCACACAGCTAGGTCAATCAATGTGTGGATGAAGGACCACCACATCAAATCCCTGTCATGGGCAGCCCAATCTTCAGACCTGAGCCCCACTGAAAACCTCTGGAATGTAATGAAGAGGAAGATGGATAGTCACAAGCCATCAAACAGAGAAGAACTGCTTAAATTTTTGTACCTGGAGTGGCATAAGGTCACCCAAAAGCAGCGTGACAGACTGCTGGAAAGCATGCCAAGACACATGAAAGCTGTGATTGAAAATCCTGGTTATTCCACAAAATATTGATTTCTGAACTCTTCCTGAGTTAAATCATTAGTATTGTTGTTTCTAAATGATTATGAACTTGTTTTCTTAGCATTATTTGAGGTCTGCAAGCACTGCGTTTTTTGTTATTTTGACCATTTATCATTTTCTGAAAATAAATGCAAAATTTAGTGCTTGGAAATTCGAAGACTTGTTGTCAGAAGTTTATAGACTAAAAGAACAATTTACAATCTACTTAAAAATATACATATAAAGAGAAAAATCAGACAAACTGAAAATTTTCAGTGGTCTCTTAATTTTTGCCAGAGCTGTATTTACATGCGCTGAGCTCAGGATGTCGAGCTCAATCGACAATATTGAAGTCCTTTGGCGCTTATTTCCTGGCCTGTTTACACAGGATGAAGAAGAATGATGCAGACCGAACGATCACTAACAGATCAATATGTCCCCTTACATTACCAAGTTATCAGCAGCACCTCAACAGTTTGCTCCGGGCGATATGCTGCTGAGAACAATGATTTTTGTTCCGGTATAAACAATCCAATTACCTGATAGGTAGCATTTTGCTCGTTAATTGAGCGAATGCTGACGTTTACACCTATGGACTCACGTCTGTGCTACTAGAATTTATAAATGTGGATGCTAAACATACAACAGCGTGTAACACATGTAAACACAAACTGTATGTTACAGACACAGCGCACACACATACATATAGATACATGTATACACAGAGCACAAATGTACAGGCACGTATGTACATGTATACAGAGCAACACCATAAAAATGCAGGCATACATGGAGCACATACATACAAATACATGCATGGACAGAGCACATACATACCGACACATGCATGGATGAGAACATCCATACAGAGACATAGTTTAATGGACCCCTACACAACCCTTCAACCACTATAATTGTCCTCCACACAGCCCTATAAACAGTATAATGGCCCCCATACAGCACTCCACACAGTATAATGGACTTCACACTGTATGATGGACCCCCCACCTTCACACTGTACAAATGCTTGCATAAAGTATAATGGCCCCACATAATGCTCCATAAAGTATAAAGCCTCCCACACAGCTCTCCATATTGTATAATGGCCCTCACAAAGCCCTCCAAATATTATGATGGCCCTCCAGGTATTATAATGGCCTCCACATAGCCTTCCAAATATTATAATGGTCCACACATAGCCTTCCATATAGTATAATGGGCCCCATACAGCTGTCCAAATATTATAATGATCCCCAACATTGCCTTCAATTATGGTATAATGCACCCCCATAGTCCTCCATATAGTATAATAGGCCCCATAGTCCTCCATATAGTATAATGGGCCCCATAATCCTCCATATAGTATAATGCTCTCCCCATAGTCCTCCATACAGTATAATGTACCACCATAGTCCTCCAAATAGTCTAATGCACCCCACATAGTCCTCCATATAGTATAATGCACCCCATAGTCTTCCATATAGCAAAATGCACCCCCATAGTCCTCCATAGAGTATAATGCACTCCCCATAGTCCTCCATATAGTATAATGAACCCCATAGTCCTCCATGTTGTATAATGTGCCCTCTTAGTCCTCCATACAATATAATGCACTCCCCATAGTCCTCCATATAGCATTATGCACCCTTCATAGTCCTCCATAGAGTGTAATGCACTCCCCATAGTCCTCCATATAGTATAATGAACCCTATAGTCCTCCATATTGTATAATGTGCCCCCTTAGTCCTCTGTACAATATAATGCACTCCCTGTAGTCCTTCATATAGTATATTGCACCCCATAATCCTCCATATTGTATAATGAACTCCCCATAGTCTTCCATATAGTATAATGCACAGCTCATAATCCTCCATGTTGTATAATGCACTCCGATAGTCATCTAAACGATATAATGGATCCCACAATCCTCCATACAGTATAATGCACACCCCATAGTCCTGCGCAGTATCATCTATTGCATTCCGATAGAAGCTACTGCCTATTTTGCTAAAGAAAATAAAATTGGCAGCAGTAAAATGAATGCAATAGATGCTACTGTGCATGCTCCCTAGCTGATGCCACTTTGAAGAAGGTAATATTTTTTTTTTACCTGGCAATACTATAGGCATAATGTTTTACTTGCTAGTGCACAGGTGCTGTCTCCGGCACCATTTTTCTCAATGTAGATTTATTTTTTCTAAACACACCATAGTATATGCTGTATGTAAAATAGGGGGCAGGTCAGTGAAGGATCAGTGACCTGTCATAAAGATGAATATGTAAGCAGAGCACCACGTAAAGCCTCGCCCCACACAGGCCGCCCCGAGAATCTCATTAACTGAAAACCACAAATAAAGATTAAACAACCACAATACGGATTTCATCGCCAGGTATCACTATAATCAGTATAACAGCGCCAACCTGACACTGTAGGTTACTGTGCACAATCCTGCAGACAGTTTCCCTTTAACTGTATAATAGGCTGAAACACCTTTGAGTTTCAAAATTTCTCCTAATAGTACTGTAATAAAACAACAGAGCAGTGCCAATATTTATTTTGCTTGTGAAGTACGCTTTCATGTATGTATTTTCAGATTTGTCCTCTCACTAAAGAAGTTCCTAGGTAAAAATCCATCTTTCTGATGATACGTGCCCTTTACAGAGGATAGACACATTTGTGATGAAAACAAAAGCTGTTAGGTAATTACATACTTTTACATGGGGGAAATAATGTTGAATTATGAAATATAAATATTTCTAACATAAATCACATTAAAGTTCAATTGTGTGGTGTCACTTTCACCAGCTTCACGTACGCAACATTTCTTACTTTGACAGATAAGTGACTGGAAAAACTTTATTTCACAGTTTCGCAACCTTGATTCAGTTTCTGCTCTTTTTAGGGCATATCCAAGATTTTATGAAAATCAGATAAACAAAAAATGTGCCTAAGTACTAACAGGCAGGTGGTTGCTACCTACCTATCTGGTGTGCATTACGCCATTTTTCCCTGGCACAGAGCAGTCACAGACCACTCCTGCCGGGGAATCAGCTGCCTCTACTGACGCGACGGATCGGGACTTCCGGTTTCATTCTGACTGACAACCGGCTCCCTCAGACAGCGGGAATTCGGCTGTCAATCACAATGACGTTGGAATTTTTTCTCTGTTGATAGAGCGGAGTGGAAAAGATACCTCCGCTCCGTCGACGTGATGTCAGCAGAGACAGCTGAATCCCCGGCAGGATCTGTCTGTAACCGCTGTGGCAACTGCTTGCCTGTTAGTGTTTATTCTCCCGGAAACCCCTTTAATGAGAGATTGCTCTTCTACTCTTGTAAGTCAATTTTAGTGCAAGTAAGATTAGCAGTTCCAATAAATTCCCATTTTTCCATCTCTATTAGTGCAACTTAGAAGGGCATTATCAGTGTAGCATCCAGTAATTCTTCTCTAACACAATAGCCCGTAAGAAGAAAAGTCCAATCCGTCCATCTTCATCGAACTAATATTATGTCTTCTCTGCTTGCTCCTCATCCTCTACTATAATACAGTTAATTGGGCTTTCTACTTTTAGAGGAGTGGATCCCAAACGACTCCTGTAATGTAAAATAACAAAGACATATACAGAAGTACTCACCCACTCCTACTCCAGCACTAGCTCTCTGCTGCTGCTCCAGTCTAAGGGCCCAACTTAACATTTGTGGGGTTTTTTTTTCAAAGTATTTTAATTTTGTTGTATTTGTTATTTTCTGCACCAAATTCTTCAAACTTGCGCATGTTCATAAATTTTTCACAAAAATTAAAAACTTTATTCCAGCTTTAAACCTGTTTTTAGCCCAAAAGGTAACATATTCAAATGTCATAATATTTGCGCCCAAATACCTGGTGTCTATAAAATTATTCTAGGGGATTTGACTGGAGTACATTTTCCCAAAGCTGAAACTTTTAAAAAGTTGATGAACATGACAAAAAAATAGACAAACACATAAAATAGACTTAGTTAGAAGATTAATTAATGAAATAAATAATGCAAATGAAAAAAAAAAATCTTAAAAACTAGAGGAAAAAAAAAGAGAGGTGCAAATGCAATAATGAAACGGGCTCTACTGTAATTGATTTGGCTGCAGCGGTGATGACACGTTGGGGGGACGGTGAATACTGTCTGTCTTTGTCAGTTTAGATTTCTGGAATTGTTTGGGCTCCACTTTTCTAAAAAGTGGAAAACCCCTTTAAGCTCACAGTAAGCAAGTCGATATTATTTACATACTTCACATAAATATTTGTATGCAATTATATTTCCCTGATGCTTATTAAGAGATTACTTCCACTCTGATACTGTGCGCAAATGTTGTGGCCGATGTGTTTTTTTGTTGTTTTTTTTTTTACCACTGTTGTGAACGCAGTCATAGAGTGCAATTCTAGACTAAGTGGACCTAAAAATATAATTTCACTTTAAAACATTCAAATAAATAAACATCTGAATTATCCAATGTCTTTAGTGGTAGAAAACTCTGCTGCCATTTTTTCTTTTTGACAAGTACAGTTCTTCTATTTACTACAGCTTAAGTTATAGCATAAGTTGTGTAATAAATCCAGCTGCCATCCACCGAGTTACTGGCCAGGTAGGGCTGTCATGTCTTGATAAGTGACCAGCACACACTCATTTGTTTTCTGTTTTGCCACCAAACTCTTTTCAGAAGTCTTAATAGAACCCCAAGACAGAAGAGTCCATCAACTGCGTCTAAGCCGTGATCCAACACTGGGTAATAAGCGCTGCACCGTTACTACAGAAGAGCCCAGTTCTCATTGTTTCCTAGGAAGCTTTGATATCAATAAACCACTAATGTCTTCATTATGGTATAATAAATATTATTTCTACTTAATGTAAAAATAGTTTTTTGTATGCACACAGTTGTATTTGACCTAATCTATCTCCATATGCCTCCAGTTTCACAAAAAAAGACTCACAAAGGTTTTCCATGCTTACCGCATTTCCACTTCGTCATGTACCACAAAACTTGGCTCTTTCCAACAGCCGAATAGAGAATGAATGGAGAGGCGATTGTGAGTGCACACAGCTACTCCATTCTAACAGGAATAAGGCTATGTTCACACGTTGCGTTTTTATTTTTTTTTCTGCAGGCAAAACCTGCTCGAAGCTGTTACAAAAACAAAACCGATTTTGCCTCTTTTTTTTTTTTTTAGAAGCATACAAAAAAGATGGTTACAAGGCAAATATTTATATCTCAAAAATACAATTTTTGTTAGAAAAATTCAATTAAAAACCATAATGCCAAAAATGGGGAGAATGGGAAGGACAATACACTCACTATCTACAATCACGCATAAACGCACAGAGCCAGGTGGCAGCAACCACCATAAATCATGGGCTAACAGCAAATAGAAAATAGCTATAGGAGGAAGGTAATTAATATATCTCATAATAGCAGCATCTGCCACCAGTAAATCCTCTCATCTTCTCATAGCATAATAGAAACTCTACCAGTATATTAATGCTCCAACAGCATAGATAGAAAACAGCGCCACCTCACTCACAATGGCCTATGTACCCATGGAACTCAAACCAAGCAGGATCCATATCCAAATAAGTGGGGTACAATTACCTCTGGGTATCCACAGAAGGGTGCCGCTACCACCTGGGGCTGTGCGTCCGCCCTGACGCGCGTTTTGGTCTCCTTTCTCAAGGGGCCTGCTACCGATAGTGTGTCTGCATCATTTATACCTCACGGCCACAGCTGAATACCCCGCACAACCGGAAGTAGCGCTTCCAGCCCGGATGCGACGGGCAGTGTTGCCTAGTCAGCGGCGACGCCAGCAAGCGTTGGTGTCAGGCGGTAGGCAGAGCCGGGCGGACCCAACCCCTGTCAGATGACACCAAGAGCAAGCCGACGTAGCAGTGAAGAGGCAACACGCTCGTACTGGGCAGGAGTGCAGGACCATTAGACACCATGCACACAGACATATAGACATAATACCAATGGTGGAACAGTGTGACCTTCGCAAGATTAACCATATACTGTACATATATATATTTTTTCACAGATGTAATCACAAACTTATATATAATGTTATCCATTGTAAATGCGAGAAAATACACCAGCCTAATATGTAATACAACACTTCATAAACAATGTGCATTTCTACAATATATCAATTAACAAATACAAAATTATACATAATGTGATATGCATATTAACGCATATTATCAAGCCTAAATCACAACAGTGTGATAATGCTCAATCAAATCCAATTAGTGGGCTTCTCACATTGTTTATGAAGTGTTGTATTACATATTGCACTGTTGTATTTTCTCGCATTTACAATGGATAACATTACATATAAGTTTGTGATTACATCTGTGCAAAAATTTATATATGTACTGACCAGTACGAGCATGTTGCCTCTTTACTGCTACGTTGGCTTGCTCTCGGCGTCATCTGATGGGGGTTGGGCCCACCCTGGCTCCGCCAACCGCCTGATGCCGAAGCTTGCTGGCGTCGCTGCTGACTAGGCAACACTGCCCGTCACATCCGGGCTGGAAGCGCTACTTCCGGTTGCGTGGCGTATTCGACCGCGGCCGTGAAGTATAAATGATGCAGACACACTATCGGTAGCAGGCCCCTTGAGAAAGGAGACCAAAACGCGCGTCGGGGTGGACGCACAGCCCCAGGTGGTAGTGGCACCCTTCTGTGGATACCCAGAGGTAATTGTACCCCACTTATTTGGATATGGATCCTGCTTGGTCTGAGTTCCATGGGTACATAGGCTATTGTCAGTGAGGTGGCGCTGTTTTCTATCTATATAGGTTGGAGCATTAATATACTGGTTGAGTTTCTATTATGCTATGAGAAGATGAGAGGATTTACTGGTGGCAGATGCTGCTATTATGAGATATATTAATTACCTTCCTCCTATAGCTATTTTCTATTTGCTGCTAGCCCCTCCATGATTTATGGTGGTTGCTGCCACCTGTGCGTTTATGAGTGATTGTAGATAGTGAGCGTATTGTCCTTCCCACTCTCCCCATTTTTGGCATTATGGTTTTTAAATTAATCTAATAAAAATTTTATTTTTGAGATATAAATATTTGCCTTGTAACCATCTTTTTTGTATGCTTCTATGTAGTAATTGATGATAGGTTCCAGTAATCCATAAACACACATGGTCGCAAACATTGATTAGGTAGTGTACCATGTGTGTTTGTCTGACTTGCTGGTATTTCGCATTTTTTTTTGCTGCATTTTTGTTGTCTCTTGTGCATGGTGATAAAGTTTACTGTCCCCCCAAAATCACGATGCAACTTCCTTAAGGATTTTGCACCAAAAATACAGCAAAACCTGATACCTGTGTTTTTTTCCGGAGTTTTGCTTGCTGCATTTTTGCACTTACTCTTTGCTTTCTACGGGTGAAAAAATGCAGCAAAAATGCTGAAAAACTGCTGAAAGTGACATGCTGCTGTTTGCAAAATGCAGCAGTTTTCCAAGTCAGTCAAGCAAAGAAAACAAATGTGTGTGCGTGAGATTTCTGAAATCTCAGACTTTGCCGATACTGTAAAACGCAGCTTAAAATTTGTATAACAAATGTAACGTGTGAACATAGCCTAAGGGAAAGTGCCCAGTTCTGATTATGTGTGGGGCCCAGCGGTTGGTGACTCTCTGATCAATAAATTAGCATCTCTCTCATGGATAGGTGAAAACTTCTTTTCACCAGAGAACCCCTTTGTTGGTAACCTGTCAGCAGGATTGTGCAGAGTAACCTACAGGCACTGTCAGGTCGGCACTGTTATACTGATTACAATGATGCCTGGTGATGAAATCCATCATGTGGTTGTTGTTTAGTCTGTATTTGCAGTTTTCGGTTAATGATATTCTCGTGCTTCAGGGTAGCCTGCGTGATTCTCTGCTTAGATATTCATCTGTGTGGTCTTATGTAATATAGGGGGCAGGTCAGTGAAGGATCAATGACCTGTCATGAGCCCAAACAGATGCATATGTAAGCAGAGCACTACATACAGCCCCACCCACAGGCCACCCAATCAGTGTAATGACGCAGACCTGACACTGTCTGTAGTATGCTTTGCATAATCCTGCTGACAGGCTTGCTTTAATGTTAAAAGAGGAACAAATGAACCCCGTTCTAGAAATTGGTGCAGATCCCACCAGTCCCACTTCCTCCATGATCAATAAATTATCACCAATCCTGTAGGTGATACCTTGTTTTCAAGTTGTACAATTGCAGCCCGGTATAATATTCTCTGAAGACGTCTGGCATCTCAGAGAAAATACACTTTGAGGATTCGGCCGAGGACCACAGCCGGAGACCAGTCTAGTGCGGCTTCGTCCTTGGCAGGCTTTTCTCAGCGCCACTGCAGGTGATTGACCAGTCTCTCCCTATTATATACCTGTCAATCACCTGCAGCAGTGCTGGGAAGAGTCGGCTGCAGTTGACAACAGATCTTGAAAGTATGTATCAGAAAATAATATAACGGACTATTTTCATGCAACCAAAGATTTGATTCATGTTGTCCGTGGTTTACCCAGCTTTAAAGGGAATCTGTCACCTATTTTTTCACATGCGGCCACCGCCATCAGGGGCTTACCTACGGCATTCTGTAAT
The DNA here is from genome assembly GCF_039654945.1 of Dendrobates tinctorius. NCBI lineage: Eukaryota > Metazoa > Chordata > Amphibia > Anura > Dendrobatidae > Dendrobates > Dendrobates tinctorius. The sequence continues at coordinate 3,993,288 of NW_027361724.1, forward strand.
GCTGTAGATAAGCCCCCAATGTAACCTGAAAGATAATTAAAACGAGTTATATTATACTCACCAGGGGGGCGGTCGGGTCCGGCGTCTCTCATCTTCTAGCGATGATGTCCTCCTCCTTGCTTCCTGTCGTGGCTCCTGCGCAGGTGTATTGCTCTGAGCAGAGTACTGCAGTGTGCAGGCGCCGGAAAAGGTCAGAGAGGTCCAGCGCCTGCGCACTGCAGTACTTGACAGGGAAGAGCAGAATGCTGTAGATAAGCCCCTGATGGCAGTGGCCGCATCTTATATGCGAAAAAATAGGTGACAGATTCCCTTTAATTTCCTGGCAGGTTCCCTTTAAAACCAACTTGAATTTTCTTTAAAGGATTTCCAATATGGAGGCAATAACATTTAAAATGTTGCAGAACTTGAAAAACACTGATACCAAAATGACATCCAACACAAGGTCCTTTGCTCAACTGTGAATTGGGGGTGCATTGGCCTGTGGCACCGTCTGCACACTGACACTTTAATTATTGCAGCCTTCACACCGGTCTCAGTGAGGCCCACAGATCTATATAATATGTTCGCCTACACGAGGGCTTTCTACGATTTTCAAGTTTTAAAAAGTGAAAAGTGAAATTTGTCATACGTTCAAGATGACCGAACCTTCAATGTCCTAAGTGCTAACACTATCCAGTTAGTTCTGATTGCAACCTAATCCTTATAAAAAGTTAATCTTTGCAGATTGCATTACGAATAGTCTATAGAACGTCTTTTAGGATGCTAATGAAAGGAAGTAATTAATTGTTCAGTGACAGTCCCATCTCTCCATACATCATATCAAGGACGTTGCCGTGATAAATTGCAAAGCTAATAAATCTTTAGACTAAAAGCAACGTTCCTTAATCTGGGATATAATTTAATGTCCTGTCATCAAAATGTTTCAGGTACGATGATTTGTGTACAGGCTTTCAGGATCATGCAGAATCTTTACAGGACACAAGATGGGGCTCGTACAACCACAAAACTTATCTCATAACTTATAGAAGGGTCAGTTGGTAGAGATAAGCCAATGTTTAAAAAAATTGTATTCACCAGATTCAGCTAATTATTTAAAAAAAAAATAATTTAATATCAAATCAATTGCCCTGAAAAAACATGAAAAACATGTCCTCTAGGATTGCAACATAGTCTTATCAATGTTAAAGTGACCTCAACATATATGGATGGGGAAAGGATACTGTCCTTCAGGCAGGGAAGAGGGACAGGGAGTCTCCACGTGAGTAGTATCCAGCCAGAATCCAAGCAAATTTTCTAGCATGTGTCTGGTGGGTGCCGATCCCGCTAGTTCATTCAGCAAGTGTATGAAAAGGAAAGGATATGTTTCTGGCACACCGACCAGTTAAAATGAAAAAAGTGCCAGAAACATATCCTTTCCTTTATCTAACTATCCTTCACTTTTGAGCTGACACAAGCACACTATCTGTAGAATTTGTTCACAGTTTTGTGTCTTTCTCCGCCTATCACTATTGCTGAGGTGTGACAACCTCTCACTATCCAGATTTGCCCCAAAATGGCAGCTGCATTCCTTTTTTTTTCTTTTTATACAGGATATGACGGTCTTTCTCTACTAGCCCTGCTATACACAGTATCTTTTGAAGAGAAAGCTGCAATGCTTATTGGGAAGCCTGCCTGGTCAAGCCTGAGGCCATATCAGCTTTCTCTGGCTGATGCAATCTTCTGCAATGCATAAAATGTCAGTGACCATTTCCTATGCAAACAAAAGACTGAGAAAGTGCTCCATGTGAAGGACACCCCAGATCAGTGAAGACAGGAGGGGAGGTCACCTCCGATGATTGTGCAGACCAGGCACAACACTGTGGACAGATGACATTAGAAGCCGGGAGTAATGTAGCACTGCAGCACCTTCCTCCCACCTCTGGTGTGTATAATAGGAGCCGTGTCAGAGGAGAGATAAGGGGAGAATTCTATTTGGGTCCGGATAGTAATATTGCATATTACCAGATGGAATTCCAGTTAAGGGGCATTGATTTCATACGTAACCATAACATCTTTTGTTTTGAGGGTATGACCTACCGGCAGATCAGGGGCCGTGCCATGGGGACAAGATTCGCGTCCTACTATGCAAACCTATTTATGGGGCAATTTGAGTTCCTTCATATTGGGCGGTCCCTCCTGATGGTGGGTCACATACTCTTTTACAATAAACTTATTGATGATTTGATATATATCGTGATAGCTTCCTCCCACCCCCCTCTGAGGAAGCTATCGCGAAACGCGCGTAGGGGTACGCACTTTCACATGGACACCAGCACGGGTAATGGCTGAAATCCCATATCAACTATGTCTTCCCTCTACCTTCCTGCCCGGTGCCTGATATGGTTACACTGAGTTAGGATATTTTCCTGGTTACTATTGGCCATATTCGTGGGGTTTTGAAGGTGGAGGAGGGTCATATTGTTCCTATGTATCTGGATTACTGATGCTATTTTGTCATTGCACGCTGTATTACTAAATATGAGTGGGAGCCTTAGGGTAATATGCCGGCCTTACCACTCCTGTGGTGGTGTTTGTTTTTACATTCTGCATGTTGGTGCATTCTGACCTGTGTTCAATGACTTTGTCTTTGTTTGTAATATATTGTGATGACTTTTTAACGACGATTTTTGTACTAATAAAGTAAATTTGATATTGAGTTGTGTCAAACATATGGATGTTCTGCTCCAATTTCTTGTGTGTTCCAGTTGTTAGGGAGCTCCATAGGGAATTTTTTCCCCATATATATCCTGGTGGTACACCTGGATTTATTGCCATGTAGAACATGTGCCCTTTACTTGAGATCAAGTTATTTATTGCAGCCACGTTCAGTAGACCACATAGGGCTGTTAGGAATGTATTTAAAAAAAATATTGGTTTATGCTGGGGAATGATCCTGTCCTCTCTGTAGACTTACCCAAAACCTCCAATATAGTATTTAGGAAGAATAGGAGTATTAAAAATTACATTGCCCCAACGAAGTCAATGGTGGGGAGAAATCCTCTAATTCCATTGCATCATCCTCCAAACGTAATGGGGTATATAGGTGTGGGAGCATAAAATGCTTTGCTGCACCATTCTGAAGCATTGTAGTAAGAATTTCCAATCGAGGGTGACGAGGGCAGTTTTTAATGTCAACCAATATCTGACGTGCAGCACGCCCTTCGTCTTCTACTTGTTGGAATGGGATTGCGGTCTCCAATACGTGGGACTGACTATGCAGCCAATTCACAACAGAATGAACAGCCACAGGTATAATATGAAAAATGGAACAACTAACCACAGTCTGTCTAGACACTTCATAATATACCATCAAAAATATCCAGAAAATTTGCACTTCACTATTCTGGAGCAGATACCTAAGACCAGTCCAGATTGCTTACAGACGCAAAACAATGGAGAATCCTTCTGAATATTCAAATTGGCTACTTTACATCCAAAAGGTTTAAACCTTAGTATTGAACATACATTTTTGTCTAATTTTGATATTAAGGAATTGTATTGTTAATAATGATACATGTGGTGTTGTTCAATAATACATTAGAAACAAATGCTATAGCTTGTCTTCTGGCCAAATGGGGTCCCCCAGGGGGATGTGATTATGTCAGGAGTTTGTTTATGTCTGTATCTTTTCTTTACTTTATCTATTTTTACAGATTTGTGTTCATATCATTTTATGCATGATTGAACTATTTTACATATTTGATTAATCAACCAATCGCATCAGTGCTGATTTATTTAAAGCACTGAGATAAGTGTTTATTCCATTTCACCTGATGAAGGGGACGGATTGTCCAAGAAATGCGTTGTGCCTAATAAATCTTCATGTTTACCGACCCAGCTAGTCTCATGTATATGAGCATGGCGCCCTAGGACATACACCCACCACTCCCATATAATCTCCAGTGACCAATTCCTAAAAATTAGACCCAAATTAGATTTGCCTCAAATCAATTTGCTCATTTCTATGACCTATTATTAGGAGAATTGTGAAAGGAGCCAGGCAGATATATTTAAAGAGTAGCTAGATTTGAGGTTATCTTCTGATCTGTGTGCATTTACCCCTTGGCATGGTTACTGGCTATTAAATCTCCTGAATTCATGTTGTCCACTGCCAGTTATACGCTCTGCTTGACCTGGTTAACGTGTGTTTTATTCCTCTGTCCTGATAAGTTGATTTCTGTTGTTTGACCTCTATCAGTATTTTAACCAATCTTCTACCTGATGTTCCATCTTCTATTCCAGACTTCCTGGCATTGACGTGGCATCCTGAACATCGTCTACTAGCCTGTTCAATTAGCCATCAGTCTACTCCGTGAACAAAACCCAGGGGCTCCTGTCCGACTCCAGATCCCTGTGCTGGATTTAAAGGGTGAAGGCCACAACAACCTTTGTGATCTGGTAGCGCTAAGCTTGTCCCGTGAAGTGATATTGAAAGCACCCAGGCTACCACGCACAATATCCCTGTGACAAATTTATATAAAGGTTGCCCAGAATTTGCTCGTGTTGGTGATGTAGGATCTTTTTTCTGTTGCCATATATTAAGCAGAATAACTTTTCCTACCAGCCATCTCTTCGCATACGATCTTTCTGTAAAAAAATGGTGCAGAGAAGCTTTTCATTTATCTCCCAGATTGCTCCTCATGCCAGTTTATTACATTTTCAGCCAAGCTTACTCCATAAAACTTGTACTTTTATTATATCTTTTTGTCCTTTTTAACTTTTTTTAATCTAATGTAGCTCATAGTGAGACTGATTCAGATGATTGCCAACAAGTTCAATCTATATGTAATGTAGCTCTTCACATGGACCACATGGTTTTGTGCAACGATAACAGAGTATATTGCAAAGAAAATGAAATCTAATGATATCTTGTAAGTACATTCCTATTATGTGTAAAAAAATATAAGAGCGTTGTCATATTTCCTCTTTCTCACAAAGTAAAGGAGTCTTAGTCATTTCATTACATGTAAGGGTGACAATAGATATAAAACATGCCCATGGACGTCCACAGCCTGTTTATATACAGAATAATATTAGTTTTGCAGAATTCTATACTAGATTCAATATCCCTAATTCACATGGATCTGTCAAGTAGTCCATACTAATCATATCCAGGTTGCCTCACAAGCTATAGAGTTCCCCTGTTGGCTGGTAATAAGGGGAAATATGTGTTCGGCTGTAACAGTGGATTGTGTTGGTCAAATCCATGAGGACGTCTGCACCTGGAGATAATGTGAAATACCTACTTATATTATATTCCAATTATTGGATATTACCGTTGCTCTATTATATTGTAATACATTTGGATGGCATTCCCTGAAATTTGTCTAGGAATGCATTATTATCAGTTACTAAATGAGAGATTGCTATTTTTTGTCTTTTGTGCTATAGTTATAAGGGGTCTTCTACATTTTAGAAAAGTGGTCCCCGTGCGATCTCATAGTATATTGAAAAGAGAAATACAGATAGGACTCGCCCTTCCCAGATCCAGAGCTAGCTCCCCACCGCTGCTTCCATCTCTGTGTTTTGGCTGCAGCTGTAAATGTCACAGCTCGCATCACTGCTGCAGCCAATCAATGGGTTCAGCAGCTCATGACATCTACGGAACGATTTTTCTAAAAGTGTGAAACCCCTTTAATATTACAAAGATTTTTTTCATCACTATATTTTTACTATAACCCCTCCTCATGTGCAGCCCCATGGAATCAGTGGTGCTCTAAAAATAAATAATAATAGTAATATGGAAATTTGACATTTTCATTCACTTTGCGCCTACTTGCAACTTGTTCGAATTTGATGGGTTCAGCAAATTCCTAAAAAATTGGCAAATTATTTTTGCATCAAATCAATTTGCTCATCTCTAGTACTTATTGTTAGGAGAGATGAAAAAGGTAGCTACATTTTTATCATTTTTTTATATATATAATTGCAGTTCTAGTCTTCTTCCTCTCTGAAGAGGCAATTTGCACATTTAATTAGAAGCAGATTGGTGGGGGAGCAGTTCCTAAAGCCCCCGTTACACACTGCGATATCGCTAGCAATATCGCTGTAAAGTCACCGATTTTGTGACGTAGCAGCGATATTGCTAGCGATATCGCTGCATGTGATACTTACCTCCGACCGGCTCCCCCGCTGGTTATCGCTGATCGCGCGAGAAGCTCCTGGATCATTCCTCGTTGGCCACTTCCTGCTGGGCTTCCTGCTGTGACGACAAGCAACGCGTGGAGCCGGGCGGGAGGACGCAGGATCGCCTAGTCTGACAGGTAAGTAGCGACCCCCGACCCCAGCGATGTCGCTGGTGAGATCTGCCTGATTGGCAGCTCACTAGCGACCACCTAGCGATGCACCAGCGATCCTGACCACGTCATATCGCTAGTCAGGATTGCTGGTGCATCGCTAGGTGTAACGGTACCCTTAGCCCCCTCAGATTGCTCAAACCCTCCAATCTACCCGAGGGGCGCGCAGATCAGGCATCAGGAGCACACTCATAGTTGGGTACAGATTCAATAGAAAGCATAGGTTGCAAATCCAATGCTTTCTATTAAATTCGTACTCTGCTCTGTGTGCGGTGCTCAGGCAGGATCGATGCGCTCCTGTGGTCCGAGCTGGGATTTTTTGAGTGATGAGTGGGGTTCCCGGGACACAGATTCCCACCGAACTGCTTGCAATTAAAAGGGCACTCAAATATACCGTAATATAAAAAATATAAAAGTTTAGTTATTCTGTAAGGAAGAAAGATTAAGGAGTTCTCCACCCCTCCCTTGTGGGCCATGCACATATAAGCCTTTCTACACACCGTGTCCACATCGGACATTACCTTTCTGAATTCTGCTCATATAGGTACTATACACATGGTCAGGTTTTTAAATACATCAGTTAGGGACTGCTCTGATGGGTATACCTTCACGTTTGGTAGAGCGGCTTAGTATAGATTTTTTGCAAAAAAAGTTTCAACCAAATACTCTGTTTTGTTATCATCTTTTTACTAGCACTTGCTGTTTATTGTTACTTTTTTACAACAGAGTATTTTTATACTTTTGTTATACTGTGTTTTTCTGTGTTTCAGTCTTTTGGTGGTGTGAACACTGTCCTACAGACTTGTTCATTGTGTGCATGGCCCATGTGTTTATATTCTGTAAGGATATGACCTGAAGTCTGCAGCATTCACTCACCTGATCTGTAGAGATAAACTGCAAAATAAGTCAGAATTTATTGCGGGTTACTAACAATGGCAGAAAGTGGGTCCTAGAACGATTTTTCAGTTTGCCATACTTTTTTGGGGGACATTTGTGGCTTTTCTTACCCGGTCAGAAACTACACAGAGGGAGCAGGTTTCTATTGCAGCAAGAAGAATTCCCCAGACTTATAAGTCCTTTAAAACTCAATATTGAACATATGAAGCTATGCCAGGTATTTCTTGCTTAATAAAAAGTGAATTTGTAGTACACCAAACCAATTTAAAACTGTGACCTGTAACGCACATCCTTAATTACAAGAACAATAACTGAATTAGTTTATTAACGCAGTGAGAAGGAGCAGTGACCTCCCTGACAAATGGCAAGGTGGAAATAATTAATCTGGTCAATTAAAAAAGAAACAGACAAATTAAGAAGCCTGAGCTGTCAGTGCGGTGCAGTAAGTTAGTGAGCAATGACCTGAGAAAGGTGTCTGTGTATTTAAATCTACCCCTGTTAAATTCTCTGTTGTTGGAGAGGTGCCGGCAATGAGCTGAGGAATGGGGAGTGGTGGATAATCACTGGATGGAAGGAAAGAAGCAAAGATCCTTCAAAGGGAGGTTATGGAAACACAGGCTGAGGCTCTTGGAGTATTTGATGAGAAATTGCATTATAAGTGTCGCATATACAGTAAGAAATAGCTAAAAACCATCTGAAAATAGCACGCGGACATAGTCATGGCTCTTTTCATATGTCCCCAAAAAAAGAAAACATGTCAAAAGTATGGTCCAATTTGCGGACCAAGCTTGCTTTTCAAGTGAAAGGGTCACCCCCCAAAAATGAACAAAGCACAGAGTCCATCCATGTGCTTTTTTATTGACTGGTTGCTAGTAGAAGCTTTAAAAACCTCCAACAGATTGTTGTTTTTTTTCTCATAGGAAGAGTACCAGATGGTATACAGATGGTAAAAACAGACACGTGGACCAATCAAAACTGGATGACAATAGGATCCAGCACACTGATGAAAATTGGGCCAGATTTTGCATGTATGCATAAGTAGGATTTTTTTTAACTAGATGGTTTGTATATGTCTCTAAATGTTCAGCTTTCTAATATATCGTCACCCCCTGACAAAGCTTGAGGCGAAATGCGCATCTGGTGTGTTTTCTTTAATAGGTAAAGTGTACTCCATGCTTCTGTGCATTATCATTATTGTGTGTACTTTTATGTGATAGACTGTCCTGAGGAAGTCGTGTGATCACCACAAAACGCGTAGAAATAAAGTCTATTTTCTATTACATCGACTTGGACTCCTCTGGTACATTATCCTGGCCGGCGAGCAGCGCAGTCTGTTGCCCCATTCTCTTCACCTAGCAAAGAATACTTTTATGTGATATCACATACTTCTTGTTTATCTGTGTGCATCTTAGAATCATAGAATCTGTCACCTGTTTTGGTCGCTATAAGATGCGGCCACTGCGTTTTGGGGCTTATCTACAGCATTCTATAATGCTGTAGATAAGCCCCCGGTCCGACCTGAAAGATAAGAAAAAGTTTTATTATACTCACCTGCAGGGAGGTTCGGTCCGATGGTTGTTGCAGGTCTGGGTTCGGCACCTCCCATCTTCTTGCGACGCCGCTTTCCTGTTGCTTCATTGTTCCCGGCATCACGCTTCTGCGCAGGCGTACTTTTCTGCCCTGTTGAGAGGAGAGTAAAGTACTGCAGTGCGCAGGCGCTGGGCCTCTCTGACCTTTCCCGGCTCCAGCGCACTGCAGTACTTTGCTCTGCCCTCAACAGGGCAGAGAAGTACTCCTGCGCATGAGCGTTATGCCGGGGAGCAATGAAGCAAGCAGGAGGGCGGCATCGCAAGAAGATATGAGACGCCCCTGGATCTGTGACACCTGTGATGTTGTCACATCTCCTGTTGTTTGTGGGCTGTTGCCCTTGTTTGCATTCTTTGCCTAGTAACAGTGATGTAGGAGAGGAGGAGTCGGGGGCAGGGACGTGGAGAGGAAGGAGGAAGTAAGGAATAAAAAAAAATTGACCTAAACTCAGGCTATCATCAACTTGAATTGCATCCAGACTCCAGGTACATTACAACTTTTAGCACGCATGTGGGCCTGCGCAGATTTAAGAGATTGAACTTTGGCATCTCATCGGCCGCAGAAATTTTTCAGAATATCGTCAGCCAGGTTCTGTCTGGCATTGCAGGAGTCCTCAATGTCAGTGATGACATTCTCATTTATGGCACAACCCAAGAGGAACATGACAATCGCCTAGAACAAGTATTTCAAAGACTCCAAGCCTGCAATCTCACTGTCAATCCGTCAAAATGTGAATTTAACCAAAAATCATTAACTTTTTTTGGATACATATTTTCTGAACAAGGAGTTTCCGCTGACCCACAGAAAGCGGCTGCCATAAAATCGGCTAGCCCACCGCAAAATGTGTCAGATGTTCGCAGCTTCCTAGGACTGGTCACATACTGTGGGCGATTTATACCTGACCTAGCCACTGTTTCTGAACCTTTGCGAAAGCTCACAAAGAAAGACTCTCCGTGGACATGGGGCACTGAGCAGCAAGCAGCTTTTGACGCATTGAAAACCAACCTAACCAGCGACACTGTCATGGCCTATTTTGACCCGTCAAAACCCACACAGCTACTGGTGGATGCTAGTCCAGTAGGCCTAGGGGCAATTCTCACACAAGTGTCTAGCGCAGGCGACATATCCACAATCTCATATGCCAGCAAGACACAGGATACAGAGCAGCGATATTCACAAACTGAGAGAGAAGCCCTGGCAGTTGTGTGGGGGTGCCTTCATTTCCATTTATACCTTTTTGGACATCAATTCACAGTGATAACTGACCACAAGCCACTCGTCCCAATTTTCAATAAGCCCTCTTCAAAGCCTCCCCCGCGTCTTGAACGCTGGTTGCTCCGCTTACAGAACTATCATCTCCAGTTGAGATACGAGGCGGGAGCTGGAAATCCCGCAGACTATTTCTCGAGACACCCAGCACCACAGCCCACCACAGACGACATCCCCGCGACGATTCTGGCGGAGGAGCATGTCAACTTTGTCGTCGCCCATTCGGTACCGAAAGCTATGACCATACAGGAAATTAAGCAAGCGCTGGATGCCGATCACCAACTTCAATTTGTGATAGAGACGGTTCGGTCTAAGAACTGGAGCAGTTTTCTCGCTGAGGCCCGCCTTCACCCTACTGATCAAGCTGGGTACCTGGAGGTTTTCTTTAACGCGAGACATTCACTATCAGTATCAGACTCAAATATGCCCTTAAGAGATAATCGCCTGGTGATACCTCAGAAACTTCAGAGCAGGGTACTGGATCTGGCGCATGAAGCTCATCAAGGGGTCGTGAAAACGAAGCAGCTACTGCGGGAGAAAGTGTGGTTTCCCGGACTTGACAAAAAGGTGGAGGCACTCGTTGAAACATGCATACCGTGCCAAGCCGCTACAGTTGCCCATAGACGTGCACCATTACAAATGACACCCCTGCCAGCCGGCCCATGGATAGCTGTTAGCATCGATTTCTGCAGTCAACCGGATAGCTCCTATCTGCTGGTGATCATGGATGACTTTTCAAGGTTTCCAGTCATCGAACATGTTTCTACAACCTCGGCCAAGGCTGTTTTACCAAAATTAGACAAGATCTTCTCGGCATATGGCATACCGGAGATCGTGAAATCTGACAATGGACCGCCTTTTAATAGCACAGACTTTCAGTCGTTCGCAACCTACCTGGGTTTCACACACCGGAAAATAACTCCTTGCTGGCCTCAGGCCAACGGTGAAGTCGAACGATTCATGCAATCGCTCAACAAGACCCTAAGGATTGCTACCATGGAGCACAAGGACTTACAGCAAGAGTTGAACGCATTCCTCAGACAGTACAGGGCTACACCCCACTCTACAACGGGAATACCACCTGCAACGGCACTGTTCAACAGGCCTTTACGGGTCAAACTTCCAAGCATTCCAGCAATCTCCGTCCAGACCCCGATTTCTATTAATGACTCCATATCAAAGGAAAAGATGAAACGGTATGCAGATAAGCGCAACCATCGAGGCAGACAGCCGGCAATACAGGTGGGCGATTGGGTCCTGGCACAAAGGTTAAAAGCGACTAGCAAGTTTGCGTCACCGTACTATCCGGAACCCTTTCAAGTTATAGGCGTTAAGGGCACCATGGTTACTGCCCGGAATCAAAGTCGTCAGGTCACACGAAATGTGTCCCACTTTAAAAAACTCCGGGGCCACGTCCCAAAAACCACGCCTATTGAGGAAGCGGAGAGCGACAACTTCCTGCCAGAGACTGGAGATGCCGTAAGCCTAACAGGGGATGTCTCCGGGGATACCCAGGGCTTATCTGGTGATGGGCCGTCTCACCGCTATCCGACTAGGACCTATCGCAGACCACCTGCTCACCTTACAGACTATGTTCTGCAGTGAGACTTAATGTTTGAACGACAATATTCTTCAAATGTTTCAGTTTTTTTTTGTTGTGAGAAAAGAAGAGGTGTGATGTTGTCACATCTCCTGTTGTTTGTGGGCTGTTGCCCTTGTTTGCATTCTTTGCCTAGTAACAGTGATGTAGGAGAGGAGGAGTCGGGGGCAGGGACGTGGAGAGGAAGGAGGAAGTAAGGATTAAAGAAAAGCACGGCCTAGCAGCCAAGCACCAGCACATCAGTGTACGTCTCTGAATTCTTTATCGCCGACATCACGACACTACAACACCCATTGGACCGGACCACACCAAACCACCCCCAGGGTGAGTATAATAAAACTTATTTTTCTTATCTTTCAGGTCGGACCGGGGGCTTATCGATAGCATTATAGAATGCTGTAGATAAGCTCTGAAAGGCAGTGGCTGCATCTTATAGCGGCCAAAACAGCTGACAGGTTCGCTTTAAAAGGCCTTGACTTATACAGCACTAGCTATTTTGGCTTGTACCTTTTGAGTATCCATCCTCAATACTGCGATTGCACATAATATAACTCTGTATTGATTTGTAGTGTTCATACAAGGGAGTTTTGTTATTATCGCTTTACTACCTCTAGTATTTTACATGTCTGACTTTTGTATTTCTAATTTTACGCTTTTAATTATTTTGGTATCCAATAAAGAATATATTTTTTATTGATTTTGAGCCTTGTACATTTCTATATACAGTGGGGAAAATCAGTATTTGATACACTGCCGATTTTGCAAGTTTTCCCACCTACAAAGAATGGAGAGGTCTGTAATTTTTATCATAGGTACACTTGAACTGTGAGAGACAGAATCTTTAAAAAAAAACTTATAAAATAACATTGTATGATTTTTAAATATTTAAATAGCATTTTATTTCATGAAATAAGTATTTGATCACCTACCAACCAGCAAGATTCCTGGCTCTCATAGACCTGCTAGTTTTCCTTTAAGAAGCCCTCCTACTCTGCACTCATTACCTGTATTAATTGCACCTGTTTTAACTATTTACCTGTATTAAAAAAACCTGTCCACACACTCAATCACAATCTAAAGGGGGTTTTACACATAGCGATATCTCTAGCAATATCGCTAAAGCATCACCGATTTGGTGACGCATCAGCGATATCGCTATGTGTGATACTTACCTCCAACCGGCTCCCCCGCTGTCTGTCGCTGATCACGCGAGATTGCGCAGCTCCATTTCTCGTCGGGCGCTTCCTGCTGGCGCCGACGAGCGACGCGTGGACGCGGACGGGAGGACGTCAGGATCGCCGCGTCTGTATCATCCGCTATATCGCCGCTGCATCACTGTGAGATCTGCCTGTGTGGCAGCTCACTGGCGGCCATTTAGCGATGCACCAGCGATCCTGACCGGGTCGTATCATTGTCGGGATTGCTGGTGCATCGCTAAATGTAAAGGGGCCTTAACCTCTCCACCATGGCCAAGATTAAAGAACTGTCTAAGGACACCAGGGAGAAAACTGTAGACCTGCACAAGACTGGGATGGGCTATAGGACAATAGGTAAGCAGCTTGGTGAGAAGGCAACAACTGTTGACCAATTAATAGAAAATGGAAGAAACAGAAGATGAGTGTCAATCTTCCTCGGTCTGGGGCTCCATGCACAATTTTGTCTCATTGGGTTAAGATGATTCTGAGAAAGGGCAGGAATCAGCCCAGAACTACAGGACCTGGACCCGGTCAATGACCTGAAGAGAGCGGGGACCACAGTCTAAAACATTATCGTTAGTAACACACTGCGCCGTCATGGATTCAAATCCTGCAGGGGACGCAAGGTCCCCCTGCCCACGCCAGCACATGTCCAGGCCCGTTTGAAGTTTGCCAATGACGATTTGGCTGATCTACCGTTATCCAGGCGAGTCAGCGGAAGGGTTAGGCCCTGTAATGTGCACCATGCTGGGGATAATTGCTGTTTGCTATAGGGTGTTGTGGTTCAATAAAGTATTGCCACACTATTTTACCCTAACTCTGTGTTGTCTGTGCATTATGTTGTCCATGGGGAGATACAGTTATATGAAGTTCAAAGCTCAATGAGGTTACAAAAGCAATTTAGTGCTTCAGGAAGTCAGTAAAAAGTAGTTAGGAGTGTTCAAATCAAGAAAATGATAAGGGTGTCCATACTTTTGCACCGGTCAAATTTTGTTTAAATGCAGATTGCACATTTTCTGTTAGTACAATAAACCTCATTTGAATCCAGAAATATAACTGAGTCCATCAGTTATTAGATATATGAAACTGAAATAGCTGTTGCAAAAACCAAAATTGTTATAAAGAAAAAAGGTTAACATTAATAGGGGTGCCCAAACTTTTACATATGACTGTAGAGCGGACGTTCAGTGGTATGAGCCCTGGTCCATGCAGTCTTTCTAAAGGCAGCCGGGCCAGCGGACAAGAGCACCCACTGACCCCGTTTCTCCACACAAGGGTTTCTGAACCAAATATTAAATTCTGCTTTTCTATTGTATCAAATATTTATTTCATGTAATAAAATGCAAATTAAATGCCGTATATACTTGTGTATAAGCAGAGTTTTTCAGCCCCTTTTTTGGGCTGAAAAAGATACTTTTGGCTTATACACGAGTCATACACCAGAAAGCCGGCAGAGGAGGGGGAGCGGGGGAGCAGGAGACATCATACCCACTCTCCTGGCATCTGCATATCAGGCTCTGCTACATCTCAGTCCCGGCGTCTGCATCTTTCTTCCTGTGCGGTCACATGGTACTGCTCATTAAAGTAATGATTATGGATGCATCTCCACTCCCATAGGGGTGGAGAGCATATTCATTACTTTAATGTGCGGTACCATGTGACCACACAGGAATAAAGATGCAGACGTTGGGAATGAGAGGTAGCAGAGCCTGATATGCAGACGACAGGAGGGTGAGTAGCACTGGGGGAGGGTGAGCCATGCCATATTCACCTGTCCCCGTTCCACCGCTGAGCTGTCTCCTGGGTCCTCTGGCTGTGGCATTCAGGTCAGAGGGCGCAATGACGTGTTTAGGGCAGCGACAAGAGGTGAGTATGTCATTTTTTTTTAAATCGCATCAGCAGCATTATATGAGGCATATATTAATATGGTGCATGTTATGGGGCCACCATTAACCTTTGTGCAGCATTATATGGGGCATATATTAATATGGAGCATCTTATGGGGCCACAATTAAACTTTGTGCAGCATTATATGGGGCATATATTAACATAAAGCATGTTATGGGGCAACCATCAAACTTTCTGCAGCATTATACGGGGTGTATTTTAATATGGAGCATCTTATGGGGCCACCATTAACCTTTGTGCAGCATTATATGGGGCATATATTAATATGGAGCATCTTATGGGGCCACCATTTTACTTTTATTGGTATCTATTTTTATTTTTTAAATTTACCAGTAGCTGCTGCAATTCCCACCCTCGGCTTATACACGAGTCAATAAGTTTTCCCAGTTATTTTGTGGCAAAATTAGGGGGCTACGGCTTATACTTACTTCGGCTTATACTCAAGTATATACGGTATGTAAAAATCATACAATGTGATTTTCTGTTTTATGTTGATTTTAGATTCTGTCTCTCACAGGTGAAGTGTACCTACGATCAAAACTACAGACCTCTCCATTCCTTGTAGGTGGGAAAATGTGCAAAATCTCCAGTGTATCAAATACTTATTTCCCCCACTGTAGGTATTCTTATACAAACAAGTCAGAGCACTCCCCATATCCAACAGAAATGTCTTGTTCATTTTGAAGGGAAGTAAGGCTTATATCACCTAAACGGAACCATATACAAGCGATGGACTTAAAGCCATTTGGCAGCGACTTGCTCTCAAGGAAATCTGTCAGCAGCTCTGAGAGCACCATGATGTAGGGGCAGAATAAAAAATGCAAAAGCACATAAGGGTCTTATCCAAGTACATAGATTTTAGAAGAAAGGCAGTAACACTCAACTTGTAGGGTTGTGTGAGACACAACACCTAGAAAGCATGTGATCAGGATGCTGCAGCTTCCAAACAATTGCCAGAAATGAATGTCAGGAAAATGGAAGTTATTCTGCACTTACTGGAGGAACCAAAATCCACTAATGGAAGTGAGACGTAGGTTTATTGTCAACGCGTTTCAGAGTCACATCGAACTCTTCTTCAGGACAATCACACATAAGATCCTACTCTACCTGTTCTTATGTATGATAGTCCTGAAGAAGAGTTCGGTGTGACTCTTAAACGCGTTGACAATAAACCTATATCTCACTTCCATTAGTGGATTGTCATTACGCCAGCAAGCGCAGAATAACTTCCATTTTCCTGACATTCATTTGTAATGATGTAGGGGCGGACAGCCTAATTCCAGCAATGTGTCACTTGCTAGTTTTTAATCAAATCAGTGTTTTATTATCAGGAGACATAATTACAGGACTAGGTGTCTCGTTCCTCCTAATCCCACCCTGTCCCCCACTGATTACCAACTTTATGTAATGTACACAGAAAGCTGCCAATCAGTGGAGTGGGCGGGGTTATACAGAGCTCAGCATTCTGAGCACTGCTAGATCTGCGGCAGAGAAACCTGTAATTCTATCTCAACTGCTGCACCCAGTAAACTAAGTGACACATCGGTGGAATCAGGGTGTCTGCCCCTACATCATGCTGCTGTCAGATTACACAGCAAAACCTGCTGACAGATTTGGTTTAAGGAGAGTTGGTATTAGAATACTATTAGTTACATATTATTTAGTATAGAAGGTAGACATCATAGCTGGTATTTAAGATCCATATACACCAACTGAAAGGTCGGTGCATTTTGATAGATTACCTAATATATTCCCTTACTTTCATTGATTGAGGATAACTGTCACATATGCGAAAATAGTTGTTTTTTCTAATTGAAAAGTTTCTTGATGACCTTTGTTGGACGTTATTTTGCAGTAGTTGTGACTATTTGATAGGAGGGTCGCTTGTGCATATGATCACAATGCTATAATTACTTCTTGTCTATCACGTCCATGTTCATCAGTTTGCAAGAAGGGGTTAATTTAATCTCGCAGATATACTGTATGTGGGATTTCTGTATATTTATTATCGCATTACAGTATTTCACACTAGAACTTCATGCCAAATAATATAAAGATCAAGAAGTTAATTTGGCAACTACTACAAACCTAGTGACAAGTATATAAATAACTGAGATGAGTGAGTGCCGCCCAGAAGCTGCAGGAAATTTACATTGGACTGTGGCACTGAGGCGAAGAAGAATATTTTGGAATAGAAGGCAATGATTAAAAAATCGGGTCTTGGTACTCTGCAAACAAAATCATGATGAAAAAATGCAACAAATATGCCAAAGTAAATCTGAGTCATGTATCTTGTATCCGAGGCTGTGAACTGCATGTAATACAAGCTCTGGTTACTGGGACCTGTTTTTACATGATGGGGTGTGGTACTGACTATGCGTGAGATACATGACCAAAGTTGTTACCATATGTTTGCAGCAACACTGACATTCAGTAAATATCTGCCCATAGGAATGAGAATCCTAAAATTTGTTCCTATATTCCTTAATAAAAAAGTGAGTAAATTTAAAAGAAGAGGATCAAGAATTTTGTCCACGTGTATATAATTCATTCTTATCTCGGTCAGAGGTTTCATTGATCCAAAGCTTTAAACACTATGAACATCTTTGACATTAATTTTTTTCTCACGACTAGTGATTACTTTTAGTGTATAAATTTGCAACCTATGTTTCTTCATTCATTTTCAGACCACTTGATATGCAGATTGCAGCCTGATCCAAGTTCCAGATTTTTTCTCTTGTAGGAGTGTCTCTGTCTGAAATACAGGCTGAATGTGAGCTGTGTATCCAAGATGCTGCTGTATTCTCTCACCTTTATGTCTCAGCACAGATCTTATACTTTACTTATTTTCTCGTCATACGCTTTCCTTCTCATCTGTAGCCCTCTGCAATACTTTCCCCTGCCCCTTACAGATCTGTGTACAACTCCTTTTTCCCTACTGCTATCTCTAACACAGAAAAATGACTCAGGTAACCACAGAGCTGTCAGGAGCAGAAATGTTGAAGGATTCGGAACATTTCTGCAATGCATTCTACTAGCCCAATTAGACCGGACGATAATCGTTGGAACACTTGTTTCCTTATCAGCCTGCACCACCAACTCTTTCCCCTTTTCCTGACGATCACCAGCCATTGAATGACATTTCACTCTTCTCTCAGTGACATTTCTCCCCTGCGCAAGTTCTGTCATTGCTAGGGCTAGTTTCATCAGAAGGGACGTCATAATGAGCTCACTGTGCAGGGAAACCAGGTCACTGAGAGAAAAGAGTGACCGGTCAAGATGACTATCCTGCTGACATATCCTCTTTAAATAATTTTGGATGTTGGTAGATTGGACTTTTTGAACATATTGATACAAAATATGTTTATTTTTAAGTCTTTAAATTTGTATTTATTTTTTAACTGGGGAAAAGGACCAAGGAGATGTGAATTTTTATGTTTTATTTTTTTAAATTCTTAATGACTTTTGTTTTACTTTCAGCTTTATTTTTTTGTCCAGTTTGGTGATCATTTAATGGCTTGTACTATATACTGCAAAACTATGTAGTGAAATTCATGGATTCCTATTAAATCTGACCTATGGCTGGGTTGCTTAGCTTTACCAAGAAAGAAGCATTGGAGCCATTAACAGGACATCGTTGGGGGGGGGGGTAAAGGCACAGCAATGAGATATCGCAACATTAGTGTTTTTAGTTGACTCTGATCGCTGCTGTTAGAGGCAGGCGCTGGCTGTATAAGGCTGCTTTCACACATCCGGCTTTTTGAATCCGGCATGATGCAGCGAAATTTGGAACAACTGAATCCGGCACTGGATTCGGTTTTGTCCCATAGAGTTGTATTGTCGCCACACCGTGCCGGATGGGTATGCGGTGCATCCGGTTTTTGCCGGATACGGCAAGAAGTAGCCATCCGGGGTCTGCAAAAAACGTTCGCTGCAATGTTTTTTGACAGCGCTGGACCGGTTTTTCTCACAGCGCTTGCGCGGAGACTGTGAGTCTCGTGCTGCTCTTTTAAATGTGGGTGCCACCGTATCCGGCCACACAGGCATCCGGTGTCTCCGGCACATCCCGGATCCGCCCCTACGGCTTTTCGCCGCCCGGCGCCGGAGACACAAAGCCGGATGTGTGAAAGAAGCCTAACACAAGAGGCACCTGTCATGTACAGACACCGGACATGTAAATGGGTTAAATTCTCACATTTCTTATAATTCGCCTATAGGGGCCCTGACTTATGGATTTAACTTTTCATAGGGAACTTAGTGAGCTGGAGATAACAAGATGTCACACTCAGGGTCCTGTGAAAACTAAATGCTCTAAAACAGATGTGGCATTTTATTGGCATTGAAATGAGTCCATCTCTTGTAAGAGGCAGGTTGTTAACTTGTACCCAATATAGCAGCACTAAAGCGGAATGGCTGAGCACTTCCCACATGCGGCGTCTCATGATTGTTCCGTATAACGACTTTGTTGAAGACAAAAGGTGGAATTCTGAAAAGATATAAAACGTGTATTATAGATAGTGAAGCCATTTCTCTGAGACGGCGGGTGTATATCAGCTTTAACAGTCCTTCTTAGGAATCATTAATATTGGTGTTTATTGATTTTCACATGCACGTTTCTGGGAAATTGGTTAATTTGGAGATTTACACAGTAATCAGTTTGTGAAAACGAGACACCTTTTAATAAATTTGAGAAAGCCTTTATGAATATTTCCTCTTAAATGCCAATTGTGAAAAGTTTTCACCTTCTCCATTCATGATTTATCAAACCTTTGACTTTTACTATACTGCATTGCAGGCGTACAGATGGTAGACACCGGTGAAGTTCATTGCACTCGCCATATTTGCTTTTTTTTAGTTTACTGTTTTTTTTAGTTTGCAGAAAGAAACTAAAAAATAACAGTAATCACAATACTTTTAGCATCTAGTATAAAAAGTGTCATGGTAATGACTAATTAGATTTAATTTTTTTGGGGACAGCAATGACACTTTTTACTTTTACTCTCTTCATATGCAAATAGTCATATTTCTATAGTTAATAGCAGATTTGCAGAGATATCAACCTGAGAGAGCTCTTCTCTGGGTGTGTGGAGCAGCAGGTCACACCAAAACTGTGAGTGACTGTTTTGAAGGGTCTGGCTTATAAAAAAGCCTCTTATCCTAATGGAGACCCCAGACCAGACTGTGTACTTCCCTTCCATACTCCATTTATCACACCCATAGGCAGGGATGGACATACCAATGGTGCCACCTGGTCAGCCGTAAGGGACCCAAGAGATAAGGGGGCTGCTTCCACTTCAAATGCAGGGGAAATTGTGCATTAGGAGTGGCTATTGGACTGAAAATCTATATACTATTCTTGCATAGGGGGCCTCTTCTGCCTCTCCCAACCATTGCCCAGAGATGACCATCACTTCCCAGATAAAATAGAGTTCACACATTACATTGCAGCTTACCTTATTTTGGCTCTGTGGTCATACTACCGTCCACGTGTAGTGCAGGGTCTGTCAGTCTCTACCTGCCCCTCATATGTAGTGTGGGGTCTGTCACTCTCTACCTGCCCTCCATGTGTAGTACAGAGTCTGTCACTCTCTACCCGCCTTTCATGTGTAGTGTAGGGTCTCTCACTCTCTACCTTTATCCATGTGTAGCATGGGTTCTGTCATCTCTACATGTCCTCCATGAGTAGTTCAGAGTCTGTCACTCTCTACCTATCCTCCATGTGTAGTGCAGGGTCTGTCACTCTCTATGTATCCTTCGCCCCCCAAGATCTTGCTCAGATGTTCCAGGGGTGTAACATGCGCAGAAACATCCTGATGATCGATCTGCTTGTAGTGCCCGCATCTCTGCCTGCAGTCCCTCTCTCCCTGCAGAAACATCGGCGTACTCACCGCCGAGGCTCCTGTCCTGCTCCTTGCAGGTCTGCTGCTGCCCAGGGTACACGCACTCCTAGCAGGTTTCCAGGCACTGTACTTAGAGTGCGCCTCGCCCCTAGGGGTCAGCCGCTATCTACCCAAGGTCAGACCTCGATTAGCACCGGGATCACCTCCCTTGTCTCTCCACGGACTGCGGTGTCCTTAGCTGCTGCGTGTCCATGGCCGGATTGGGTGAGGCTCCTAGTCACGCCCCTCCAGGTCTTCCTTGGGCTGTGGCACAGTGGTTCCATCACCCAGCCCGTTACACCGCGCATGCACCAGCCACAGCAATGTTAGCACCTGCTCAAAATTTGAAAGTCACAGAGAAGGGTTACTTGTCAGTCCCTTATAGCAGGCCATCAGTGGTAGGAGGAAGAGAGTGAGAGGCAAAGCCCCCTGCACTTGAGATAATTTGCATAAACATTCACCTATGGATTGTTGGAAAATGAAGAAATGGCCTTATAAGTCAAAGGTAGAGACATAATCAACACTTCTGATGTTTTATATACAATAGAGGACGTTAGTTTTAGAGCCTAAATACCTGCTTACAAGTCCCCTGTAACGTTACACACTGCAAGTGTGTAAATGTCTCCATAAAATGTGGTCTAAGGGGCAATGTTCTCCTTGAGGAGAGTGACATCCCGGCTCTGGCATGCCAATGTAAGGAGGCTTATTTGCTGTGCTGCTGCCATCTGACACAGAACTTCCATCACAGTGCCTTTCCTACATGCAAATACAAAAGTACCAATAATCTGATTATATTAGGAAATTGCTGAAAATGCAATCCCTTAAAATAGTTATTGGAACTTACACAGCTGAGCGTCACTGCACCCCATTGATATTATTAACAGTTACATTTTAATGGAGATTGCTTCATCCGACAAAACGATTTCCTCCCAGGGATGACGGTAATGGATGCACTTTGCATAGTGATGATAATCACTTCCAGAATGAATAAACACCTCCGGAGTTGTTTTAGAATATGCTACATCAGAGCTATGATGGGGTGAGGTTTTAAGTGCTGGGCCCGTCCTATTGGTCCTTGTATTATTATACCTGTGAAAAATGAGCCTTGGAAATGGTAAAAATCAAAAGACAGGAACTGTTACTATCTATTGTCCTTATATCTTGTGGCAGTACGTTCTTGTGATAGTCTTCGTGATATATACATTAGATCTTAGAGATGAGCGAATCTTTTGAATTGGATATTCTCCAGCTTCATCAATTTTTTTTTTATAAATTTGCATATAATTGATTTCCTGTGAATCAAAAGTACTGCAATGCCTCCGAGGTCTCCTAGGACTTTATCCAATCTCTTCCAATAGTTTTTTTTAGCACGACTCAGCCTTATCCATGTCAATATGACCTCAACATCTATGGCTATGGGAATAAATTTATGGCTTTCTAACCCTACATCTATGGCCAAGCTGTGACGTCCTCTTACTATCCAGATTCGCTACAAAATAGCTCCTGCATTCCCTGCTTGTATACAGTCTATGATCGTCTCTCCCATCTAACTGAGCTATACTATGTGATGCAATAGGCCATGCCCGAGGTCATGAGAGCCTTCTGTGGCTGGTAACATATTTTTCAATGTGTAAAAATGGGGACGGACATTTTTGGTGATTCGCATGTAACAACGAATAGATTCTGTCATGTTCCACAATTTGGGAATTATTCTGCCATACACACAGCCAACCAATAACTAAGCATTTTTCAGTCTTGGTGGGCATAGTGTTGGTCACATTGGTAGCTGAATGCTGTCATTATACAGCCATTCAGAAACTCCCAAGTGGCTCTCACTAGGGTGCGGGCACCAAGGGTGCCAGCTGTGTGTGGTAGATCCATCGCAGATGTCCCTTCCATAAGTATTAGTTCTATGTTTGTCGGAATTGTCGTCATGTCATCTTCTGGTCAACAATGGCAAGTCAGTCGTCGTCTTTTCACCCACTTGTGCAAAACCAGAAGAATTTCAGACTTAGGCCGGGATCACACATGCGAGAAACATGGCCGAGTCTCGCATGTTAATACCCGGCACAGCCGCCGGCACACGGGAGCGGAGCGTGCGGCTGCATAGCAATACATGCGGCAGCACGCTCCGTTCCTGAGTTCCGGCGGCAGTGCCGTGTATTAACTTGCGAGACTTGGCCGTGTTTCTCGCATGTGTGATCCCAGCCTTAGAATTAGCCTCTCATGGAATCTTCGTCATACTTGCCTCTTCAGTTGACACTGTCTAAAAAAGTTTATTTCTTTATTGTTTGAGACTATGTGAAATTCCGCCTAGAATACGATGCCCATGGCGAAACTATAGTCAAATGTGTTATTGATACTTTTGATCTCATGATTAATTGGGAGATTGACTGTAATTAAAATGGTAACTTTTGTCACTGCTCATGATATTGGAAAGCTTCCTTCACATGCTTTTTATGCAGACACAGTCTACCATTAATCATCATAATGCAAATTAAAGGCACATTATAACAATAGACCATGGGAAATTAGTCCGACATGCATACAGTGTATTGGATTATGCACATATACTATACATGTTTATATAGATTTGCCCATGTTGACTCATATATAGTGCACTTTTTACAGATACAGTATATCTGTTTGTGCAAAAAAGGTTTATATTCATATATACAAACACATGGATCAGCCGTAATATTAAGCCATTGTAAGGTGAAGTTTTGGATGGATCTCTCAGTAGGTTGTATGTGTTATGTAGCAGATGAATAATGAAATTAAAGTATTGGCGGCAGGAAAAAAGGGCAAGTGTAAAACACTGTGGGGTTTTGATAAGAGCCAAATTGTATTGTAGAAATGTATTTAAATTTCTCATTTGTTTATTTTTAGCATATAGAATATTACCATTTTGTCTCTCATCGGTATGTTACATTAGATGAGTAAAGAGAGAGTTAGATATATAGATATGAGATACAGTGAGGGAAGTAAGTATTTGATCCCTTGCTGATTTTGCCCACTGACAAAGACATTAACAGTCTATATTTTTAAGGGTAGGGTAATTTTAACATTGAGAGATAGAATATCAAAAATAAAATCCAGAAAATCACATTGTATAAATTATATATATTTATTTGCATTTTGCAGTGAGAAATAAGTATTTGATCCCTCTGGCAAACAAGACTTAATACTTGGTGGCCAAGCCCTTGTTGGCAAGCACAGCATCAGATGTTTTGTGTAGTTGATGATGAGGTTTGCGCACATGTCAGGAGGAATTTTGGGCCACTCCTCTTTGCAGATCATCTCTAAATCATTAAGATTTTGAGGCTGTTGCTTGGCAACTTGGAGCTTCAACTCCCTCCATAAGTTTTCTATGGGATTAAGGTCTGGAGACTGGCTAGGCCACTCCATGACCTTAATGTGCTTCTTTTTAAGCCACTCCTTTGTTGCCTTGACTGTATGTTTTGGGTCATTGTCTTGCCGGAAGACCCAACCACGAACCATTTTTAATGTCCTGACGAAGGGAAGAAGGTTGTCACTCAGGATTTTACTGTGTATGGCTACATCCATTCTCTCACTGATGCGGTGAAGTAGTCCTGTTCCCTTAGCAGAGAAGCACCCCAAAACATAATGTTTCCACCTCCATGCTTGACAGTGGGGACAGTGTTCTTTGGGTCATAGGCAGCATTTCTCTTCCTCCAAACACGGTGAGTTGAGTTAATGCCAAAGAGCTCAATTTTTGCCTCATCTGACCACAGCACCTTCTCCCAATCACTCACAGAATCATCCAGGTGTTCATTGGCAAACTTCAGACAGGCCTGAACATGTGCCTTCTTGAGCAGGGGAAATTGTGGGCACTGCATTATTTTAAACCTTTACGGCATAATGTGTTACCAATGGTTTTCTTGGTGACTGTGGTCCCATCTGCCTTGAGATCATTAACAAGTTCCCCTGTGTAGTTTTAGGCTGATCTCTCACCTTCCTCATGATCACTTCTAGTGGAACTTAGTTTTTTGGACTTTCATGCACTGCTTGACATAATAGACAATCCAGTTATATTGAAAGATCAATCTTTTATTTCCATTTAATCACAACGCATTTCGAAGTGGAAAACACTTCTTCGGTCGCCGTCTTCTGCCGTTCTCAGCAGCGCTCCAGGAGCGCTTTGGGATTAAATGGAAATAAAAGATTGATCTTTCAATATAACTGGATTGTCTATTATGTCAAGCAGCGCATGAAAGTCCAAAAAACTAAGTTCCACTAGAAGTGTTATACTGGCGGTCACTTTTCTGACCATTTGGACGTGCAGCAGCTGACGATCTCCATATGCCTGATCTTCTCCATATGCCTGATCTCTCCTTCAGTGGGTGAGTGGATTTTATATATCGTTATAACATTGTCATCAGATAAGACCCTATTGCGCTTCTCTGTTTCCTATAGTGCATTTTTATTGAAATTTCCTCATGATCAAGGATACCCCATGAGGTGAGATTTTGCATGGTGCCCCAGATCGATGTTGATTGACAGTCATTTTGTATTTCTTCCATTTTCTTACTATTTCACCAACAGTTGTCTCTTTCTCAGCCAGACACACACTGCTGCAGCATGTGCTGCATATCTTGAGAGTTCGTTTCTGCCTGGAACCCTGTGCACACTGCAATCTGTCTGACTGATGAAGGTCTTTCTAGGACCGAAACGCTTATTTTATTTTTGGATTGCCTGAACAAAATAAAATGATCTGCTCACAACATTTACCAGAGTGCCAAGTTTTCTTCAAGATTTACATGGGATAGGATCCTACTTGGGCACCAGTCACAAGAGGCCGTAATTACCTTTTTTTGATCCTTCTCACCCAGCATCTTACCTATGGTATTGTAGCCCATTCCAGCTTTGTGCAGGTCTATGATCTTGTCCCTGACAGCCTTAGAAAGCTCTTTGGTCTTGCCCATGTTGTAGAGGTTAGAGTCTGACTGATTGAGTCTGTGGACAGGAGTCTTTTATAAAGGTGACTATGTAAGACATCTGGCTTTAATGCAGATAACGAGTTGATTAGGAACGTCTAACTGGTCTGTAGGAGCCAGAACTCTTAATGGTTGGTAGGGGATCAAATACTTATTTCTCGCTGAAAAATGCAAATAAATTTATATAATTTATACAATGCGAATTTCTGGATTTTATTTTTGATATTCTATCTCTCAATGTTAAAATTAACCTACCCTTAAAATTATAGACTTCATGTCTTTGTCAGTGGGCAAACTTACAAAATCAGCAAGGGATCATGTAATTATTTCCCCCACTGTAGATAGATGATAGATAGATAGATAGATAGATAGATAGATAGATAGATAGATATCTGTGACACATATAATTTGTGCCTTGCATGTGTAGTTTACTGTACATGTAATAATCAAATAAATAAATGAAAAAAATGACTATTTTATATCAAGGATCATCAGCAACACTCAGAAACCTGATGTCGTATTATTAAATGTGATCACTACTACTATTAGATTGCCTATAGTTGGGGTTCAAGTCTGCAGTTACTCTATGTGACTGCAGACGTGTGAATTTTCAGTGTGCACTGTCAGGATTTTCCAGTGTCGGGAGCTGCTGGTCATAGACCGCAAGTATGTAATTTGCATACTACCGGCTATATTCCGACCTCTCTCAATTCACTTGCATTGAGAGAGGCAGCTCATGTCTAGTCTGCATGTGACCACATGTATGCAAATTGCATACTTGTGGTCACACGTCTACCCGCTCAAAATGACGGATATTACTTATGATAATTCACAAGTCTAAAGTCACAGACCGATTGCAGACTTGAACCCTAAGCCTGAACAACCCCTTTAAAAATGTTTGACTGTGTTGCTTTTACAAGCTCTTTGTTTCGCTTCATGTACAACTTTGACGTGATTTGTGGTTATAGATTGTTTGAGTGGAGCTAAAAAGGAAAAAAGAAGGAATAAATAGATTCAGGAACTTTTCCATTGGACCTTTAGAAATAGCTCACCAATGGAATCTGAGTTAACCCATTCTGCAGTCAGCCAAAGATAGTGCAACATTTTTAATAAAACCCAACAGCCAAAAATTTTTTTATAGGCAAAAAATACATACAATTAAGAAAAAGAAATTGCTGCCAGCGATGGACAATCCCTTTAATCCTTCAAAGCAAACAGCCATATGATGAACGTTCTACGGACTTCACATCCCGCCAGGAGTTCAGCATCTTCTTCAGGGTGAGTTTGCACACTGTACTTTACACACTTACTGTGCCACACGAGTACATTGATGTTGTGTCTGCACCAAACCTACCGTGTGCGTTTCCTAACTTACAAACAGTCCCAACCTAAGTGCTGGTAGCTTATACATCCCCAATTAGTTACTGCAATGGTTAATAATACTGGAACTATCCCAGGCTTTATCAGCTGGATTCATTTTCTGCTATTTAAACATATTTTTGCAATTAGATTTGGCTGCTAAAGTTTGCAACGCCGAATCAACTTTGCTTCGGGGACTTTTTGATAAATTGCTTTCCTATATCTTTTTTTTTCATTGCAAAACTTTGACTTTCTTTCCAGTTTTCTTAGTCTCCCCCCTTTTTTAATTTTTGTTTTACTTTGGCAATCATCTTGCCTCTGGCCTGCTGTTGAATCAACATTTTCTGCAGCACGGTACAAATAACAGACACTGAAGAAATGACAGACTGTAAATTAAGATTGATGTTGTGGGCAACGGAGACGCAGAACGGTAGAGCTGGGAGTTTTGGATACCATATTGTCTGGCACTTGAGAAGATATTGTTGGTTTGGTAGGGGCTCCGCTACAGGAGGCTTCCATTAACCATGTGAGAATGTCGTGGGAGGATGGATGGAGTAGCCACTACTTCTATTTTTCTTATGTAAAATCAGTTTTCTTTTCTCAAAGTCGCTCTTCTGAGAAATAGTTGTTTTGGTTCTGGAACAACGGAGCTGAACTCGTTGATATTGAGCTTTTCTCAGCATGTTATTTCAGCAAAGTCCAGTGAATTATTATGAAAATTGGGGTTCTATATGAGCTGTAAAGTCATGGTTGTTTCATACAAAGGACTATCAGCTTGATTTCATAGGATGTAACTACAGTAAGCTCCTAAAAGTCCCTTTACAAGAGGCAACGATCAAGCAAATTATCCACAAAAATAAAATCACCATTGATTCCTTTAGGCTAACCCTAAAATGTATCATTTGTTGTCAGTAAAACCTGATGCTAATAGCTAATAATAGAAATATAAGAAAAATATAATTTTTTAACTGAAGATCACACAAACAATATTTTGTATGAAACTGATCAATGATCGACTTACATATGGTTGATTGGTTCTAGGTCATGGGTATGGGTTCGAAGACCTTAAAGGGTCTACTCTGACATCCCTTTTCTCAGTCCGTATGTTTCCCCATTCCCTGAGTAGTGGACAACCTCTTTATTTTTACACTTTACAGTGGGTAGAGTGGCATACAAAAGAAGGAAACAAGGCAAATTTACCTTCAGAATCCACAGCTTGCTTTTGGGCTGCTGCTTCAATGGTCTCCGTCATACTGGAAATGATGACGTTCTGATCACCATTCAATGACTTCAATGGTCAGCCAAACAGCGGTTAGGATATTATCATTTATAGTTTGGTAAAAACCCAGCTGCAGGTTAATATAAAGAAGCACTCACCTAATTCATTCACCTTCCCGGTGTGAACTATTGAGTCTGCGCCGCTTCTCCCGGTATATGGCATTTGCTTCAGCGCTGATGTCATGTGTACAGCCAATCAGTGAGCTCAGTGGCTCCGCCAGTGTGGAAGGACTACCCCCTTCTGAGTCACTGAGCTCACCGATTGGCTGCCACGCTGTCGATGTGATGTCAGTAGTACAGCCAATCACCCCAACGGTGGAGACTCATAGGTGGACTCGAGGAAGGTGAATAATGCTTTGGACCTTCATTTAGTGAAAGAGAACAACACCTTTAAGATCTATTGTACATGGTAACTTTATAGCTCCATACAAGTTTTAATTGATTTGTATTTGCAGTACGGTAACCCCATAAGTCTATAGGGCATTAGTGTACCACTATATCTCACCAACTTCATTCAGAGGCTCATATAGATTTTTTGGAGGAAAAAAAGTGCCATTTTCTATTGACCATTTATTACTTCTATTGCTTTTCAGGAAGAATACCTTCTAAATATGATGTTTTCCCAGAGGCAATTTATATCACTAAACTATGGGACACACCTGCTAAATGTCCAAGTTAGGCCAGTTTGACACATCCAACATTCATGGTCCATGTACTCAATGTCCAGATCAGCAAAGGGTCTTCTGACCAGGAGTCGATAGATTCATATAGGCTTACGAGTATGACTTTGGGTTGGAAGACTCACGGCTGGTCACAGACTATGACCATGAAGGTCAGTCATGTGAAACTGGCCTAAAATGGAGAACAATGGCAAGCAAGAAAAGCATGCTAAACAATATAATAAGTGAGCTGCTATCAACAAATCCAATTTGTTAAGGACAAATAATTTGAAACATCCTTTTTCAAAGGGGTCTAGAGACTTGTCACGTGCCCTCCTTCACCATATCTGACTATTTGAAGGAAAGGAATTCCACTAGATATTATGAACTGGAGACATGTTTCCTTTGATGTTTACACCAGTGTGAATTGAGTCCATGTACATTGAAGAAGGAAAAATATGAGACGTTTTTCAATGGTAGCACATTTCAACAAAATCAGATGTTTTTGTATCTAAAAGATCCCATGGTTATTGGTGGTTTATTTCTTTGGCAGGAACCACTTTCAATTATCCTGCTATTACTCTTCGGATTTCTGCCTGTTCCAGAACATTTCTGCAAATCCTCAAGTGACAGTGTCCAGACTTTTCTGTTTGTACAGTTGTTTGATTAATGCACCTTTACTTAAAGTAGTTGTAAACTTTGAGTTATGTTCTGTCCTTAACTGCATCTCTGATGTCCAAGGTAGGATTTTTTTTTCTTATGCTCCAGATGAAATGAAATCCAAAATATTGTTTATATGGAAAATCATTTTTAGCAATTGATACTATGTATGGATATTTACTGCTGCAAACAAGATTATTCAAGCCGCATTGCAAATTAGGTTTATTAGTAAATTTGGCAAACTTTCTGCTGTTTGCAATAAATCAATGAAACTCAAAGCGAGAGAACAAGATTTAGAAGGCTTCCAACATGGCTGGATAACTTCAAAGTCTAATTCCACCCACCCACTCCTCTCTACACCTCCTCACATGATGTGTTTGCAGGTTGATGATGGGTTGACATGGCAGCCAGGGGCGTTCCGAAAGCTTCTGAGTCTACTTAGAAGCTAAAAAATTGGAGTGCCGACTTCATATGTATAATCAATTAACACCACTTTATTTTACACAAATATATTCATTACACAAATCAACAATAATCAAAACGAGGTGAACATAAAGAAGATACAATATCACCCTGGGAATGAGCACACACAGGCAAAAAGGATCATCAGTTAAAGTGCACAGATCAAGGTTTAGGGCAAATCATAACTAGGGGAAAGTAGTTCATTCTGCCTAATAACCTAACTCACCACTCAGATGAGTCCTATTGATATATATGCTAGTCAAGAAAATATCAGTAAGGCTGGAGTCACACACAACCATTAAAAAAAGGTCCAATTTTAACGGTCCGAAATCGCACAAAGGTATCTTAACCATTGATCCGTTTTTGATGCGATTTTTCTTAATTGATGCGATTTTAATCGCATGTAAGGATCCGTTTGACATCCGTCTGGCGAGATTTTCTCGCAGAGTAGCTAAATGGACATATAATGGAGCCCAATGACAGGTTTCCCCACACAAAGAATGAATAGATCTAGACATATATATATATACACATGTCATAGAGACACATTAATATATATATATAATTATTCTCCTGCCCGACATGAAATGACACATGGTTTACATATAGTTAACCATTTCATTTCATGTTTTTTTTGTTATGTCTATCACTATTAATTAGATGAGGGTTTGTGGGTAAAATTTGGGACTTGTAGGGGTTAATTTAATGGGTTAAGTCGTTGTATTAAATTGCAGGGACTCCTGCTGACGTCACTAAGGCTACAGGGAGTCCCCATAATTTCATACAACGAATTAACCCCTTAAATTAACCCCTACAAGTCCCAAATTTTACCCACCAACTCTCATCTAATTAATTGTGATAGACATAACAAAAAAAACATGAAATGAAATGGTTAACTATATGTAAACCATGTGTCATTTCATGTCGGGCAGGAGAATAATGATACAAAAGCCGGCAAATGTTTCTGCGGCTATACTGCTCTGATGAACTCAATGAATTCGAAATATATATATTAATGTGTCTCTATGACATGTATAAAATATATATATATGTGTCTAGATCTATTCATTCTTTATTTAACCGGTCTCTGTGATTTTACTGTATTGGAAGAATTGCCGGCTTTTGCTAAAGGACACCGGGTGCGATTTTATCGCAAGTCACACATCTAGTCCGTTTTTTGTCCCATTTTTTCTCGCCCCCATAGACTTGTATTGTCGAATCCGATCCGAAAATCGGTGACAATCGCGGCATGCTGCGATTGTCTCGGTCCGAGGATCGGATCCGATCAAAAATCGCATGATGGGAGCTGCCCCATAGAATAACATTGGGACGAATGCAATGCAATTTTTTATCGCATTGCATTCGTCTGATTTAATCGCCAGTGTGACCCCGGCCTAAAGTGCATGTGCACACGGCATGACTCACCAATCATATGAGTCCCAGAATGTTTATCAACTACCAATAATAAGAGTATGCCAACAAAATACATGTGCATATATAAATCATAATTGATGAAGCTAACCCATGATAAAGTGCAAGATCCCAGGGGACAGCCCCGACACGCGTTTCGTGTTAGCTTTTTAACAGGGCTATGAAATGATATTACTCTCAGGAGCTTTATTTGTATAATTAGTAGTCTCCTGTAGAATGCAATATTACAATATGTTGTATAGGCGATCAAGAGATAACAGGTTCAATATAGAAAAGATATGCAATATATAGATAACAGTTTAAAATACTCACTTATTTCCAAAAACAAATAAAAATAAATAAGATGTGCATATAAATACATATGTATGTGATTATACTTGCCTATGCTTTGTCTTGAGTTGCGGATAAGAACTTGCAGCTTTTAGCACAACCAGAAAATTCTATGTCCATTGAATGTCTGGATAGTTAAAATTCCCCATAATAAGGACCCTATTAATATTTGCTGCCTTTTTAAATTGTTGCAGCATTTCATCCTCTACCTGCTCAGCTATATTAGGAGGCTTGTAGCAAACTCCAATTAGCAGCTTTCCATTATTGCCACTCCCATGTATATTTACCCACAAAGGCTCTACATTGTTACAGCGCCCCCCCAATGTCACCATTGTGCACAGGTCCTAAGTTGGATTTTACAAAAATACACACCCCTCCAACTTTTTTGCCTTTCCTGTCCTTTCTGAAGGCAGTGTAACCATGTACGTTTTTCTCCCAGTCATGGCTTCTGTTGAGCCAGGATTCCGGCAAGTGTTTTCTGATATGCCCTTTTAACATGCAGCTTGTGCAGCCAACATGTTGTATTTTACATTCTGTGCATATAACCAGATAAACTATATATTTTGAATTAAAATTGATGCATGATTTATGCTTTAACTAATAACATTGGCAATTTAAATCAACTCTTTAGTGACCTGTATATGCTGACATCACTTTACAAATTTTGAGACCACATCCATGACAGCCCTTAAAGTGGTTATCCCCTTTCAGAGAACTTTCGGCTATAAGCTGCATCAACTATAGAAACCCCCGAAAACTCTTACCCTTCCAGGGTGCACATTGTACAGTGATGAGATCCTTCTGAGGTCTAAGAGGTAACATTTCTCTTTGTGGAGATTGACATACCGGCTCTGGCATGCTAAAATAAAGAGGCTTATTCATTTTGCAATGCTCCTCTGGGAAATTTAGTATGCAAATTGCCTCTTAGGTGAAGAGGACTTAAACTCCATAGCGCCACCTGTTGGAAGCAAAAATCTGACAAGTCATTATTGACCCTTTAACGAGCCTTGCAATATAATTTAGGACAAAAGCCAGATAAGAATCTCAACTTACAGACACAGTGTTTCAGGGTATTGCCCCTCGTCAGTGCAAAGTATGAGAACTGATTTGGCTAGGCAAGAGGCTCTGGACTGAGGTCTAAGGGGTAACAGCTCTCCTTGTGGAGAGTGACATACCAGCTCTGGCATGCCAAGGTAAGGGGACTGTGCAATGCTCCTACTGAGCACACGTCGGAATTGACAACCGGCACATCCTCAGTACAGCAGCAGTCCCTGAAACGGGCATCACTGATGAGTCTTTGTTTTAGAGTGACCGCAGCCTCTGCCCCAGCCGTAATGGCATTTGAGTATCCCAACATGCACTTGGGGTTCTCATATGAGGCGTCAAACAGGAAGAAGGTAAAAAAAATAAAATATAGCAGTTAGATAGTGTAATGAGGGAACGATAGGGAATTTTTAATTAAAATATATTAGAAAAGGGATTAGATTATGACATTAGACAGTAATTAGGATTAAAATAAATGTTTAATTTCCGACCAACTTTTAAGGGGTTAATGGAAAATTATATTTTACAAATCATAAAGGGTTATCCCAGAAATATAATTTTAATACTGTGATTGCCGTGATGCTGACTGCTGGGACCCCCCTTAATCTCTAGAGAAGCATATGGTAACCTCTGCTCCATTCTTTGCGTATTGGACTGCCTGACAAAGCCAAGCACAGGGGTAAAGCTTGTAAACCTTCTCTTCATTTTAGAAAGGGCTGAATAGAAGCTTTGTCCTCAGGTTCCAGAGCCACGTTCTTTGAATCACTGGAGGTCTCAACAGTCAAGATCCCCAGCGATCAGAAAGTTATATCCTAATCTATGGATAGTTCATAGTTTCATAATTTTGGAATAGCCCCTTTAATAACCGGGACTCCTATTATGGCCGACATCCAGATTGGTGCGTTTTTTTTCTAACTAAAAGCGTTTTGATTGCTGATGGCTGCTCTTTTTTTTACAGTTTACTATGATGCAATTAAACTGCTTTCAGTTGCGCTCCCATACATGTGGGTGCGTGTGAAACATCGGGCACGGGACTATGGGATGGAGGATATGTAGGATGGGTATATGGGCACTCGACTATAGGATGGCGAATATGTATGATAGATATATGGGCATGGGACTATGTGATGGAGGATATGTGATGGGTATATGGGCATGGGACTATGGAATGGAGGATGTGTGATGGGTATATGGGCACTGGACTATGGGATGGAGGATGTGTGATGGGTATATGGGCACTGGACTATGGGATGGAGGATGTGTGATGGGTATATGGGCATGGGACTATGGAATGGAGGATGTGTGATGGGTATATGGGCACTGGACTATGGGATGGAGGATGTGTGATGGGTATATGGGCACTCGACTATGGGATGGCGAATATGTATGATGGGTATATGGGCATGGGACTATGGGATGGAGGATGTGTGATGGGTATATGGGCATGGGACTATGGGATGGAGGATGTGTGATGGGTATATGGGCACTGGACTATGGGATGGAGGATGTGTGATGGGTATATGGGCATGGGACTATGGAATGGAGGATGTGTGATGGGTATATGGGCACTGGACTATGGGATGGAGGATATGTATGATGGGTATAGGGGCATGGGACTATGGGATGGATGATATGTATGAGGGGTATATGGGCACGGGACTATGGGATGGAGGATGTGTGATGGGTATATGGGCATGGGACTATGGGATGGATGATATGCATGATGGGTATATGGGCACTGGACTATGGGATGGAGGATATGTATGACGGGTATATGGGCACGGGACTATGGGATGGCGAATATGTATGATGGGTATATGGGCATGGGGCTATGGGATGGAGGATGTGTGATGGGTATATGGGCACTGGACTATGGGATGGAGGATATGTATGACGGGTATATGGGCACTGGACTATGGGATGGAGGATGTGTGATGGGTATATGGGCACAGGACTATGGGATGGAGGATGTGTGATGGGTATATGGGCACGGGACTATGGGATGGCGGATATGTATGATGGGTATATGGGCACGGGACTATGGGATGGCGGATATGTATGATGGGTATATGGGCACTCGACTATGGGATGGCGAATATGTATGATGGGTATATGGGCACGGGACTATGGGATGGACGATATGTATGACGGGTATATGGGCACGGGACTATGGGATGGAGGATATGTAGGATGGGTATATGGGCACTCGACTATAGGATGGCGAATATGTATGATGGATATATGGGCATGGGACTATGTGATGGAGGATGTGTGATGGGTATATGGGCATGGGACTATGGGATGGAGGATGTGTGATGGGTATATGGGCACTGGACTATGGGATGGAGGATATGTATGACGGGTATATGGGCACTGGACTATGGGATGGAGGATGTGTGATGGGTATATGGGCACAGGACTATGGGATGGAGGATGTGTGATGGGTATATGGGCACGGGACTATGGGATGGCGGATATGTATGATGGGTATATGGGCACGGGACTATGGGATGGCGGATATGTATGATGGGTATATGGGCACTCGACTATGGGATGGCGAATATGTATGATGGGTATATGGGCACGGGACTATGGGATGGACGATATGTATGACGGGTATATGGGCACGGGACTATGGGATGGAGGATATGTAGGATGGGTATATGGGCACTCGACTATAGGATGGCGAATATGTATGATGGATATATGGGCATGGGACTATGTGATGGAGGATGTGTGATGGGTATATGGGCATGGGACTATGGGATGGAGGATGTGTGATGGGTATATGGGCACTCGACTATGGGATGGCGAATATGTATGATGGGTATATGGGCATGGGACTATGGGATGGAGGATGTGTGATGGGTATATGGGCATGGGACTATGGAATGGAGGATGTGTGATGGGTATATGGGAACTGGACTATGGGATGGAGGATATGTATGATGGGTATATGGGCATGGGACTATGGGATGGATGATATGTATGAGGGGTATATGGGCACGGGACTATGGGATGGAGGATGTGTGATGGGTATATGGGCATGGGACTATGGGATGGATGATATGTATGATGGGTATATGGGCACTGGACTATGGGATGGAGGATATGTATGACGGGTATATGGGCACGGGACTATGGGATGGAGGATGTGTGATGGGTATATGGGCACTGGACTATGGGATGGAGGATGTGTGATGGGTATATGGGCACTCGACTATGGGATGGCAAATATGTATGATGGGTATATGGGCATGGGACTATGGGATGGAGGATGTGTGATGGGTATATGGGCATGGGACTATGGGATGGAGGATGTGTGATGGGTATATGGGCACTGGACTATGGGATGGAGGATGTGTGATGGGTATATGGGCATGGGACTATGGAATGGAGGATGTGTGATGGGTATATGGGCACTGGACTATGGGATGGAGGATATGTATGATGGGTATAGGGGCATGGGACTATGGGATGGATGATATGTATGAGGGGTATATGGGCACGGGACTATGGGATGGAGGATGTGTGATGGGTATATGGGCATGGGACTATGGGATGGATGATATGCATGATGGGTATATGGGCACTGGACTATGGGATGGAGGATATGTATGACGGGTATATGGGCACGGGACTATGGGATGGCGAATATGTATGATGGGTATATGGGCATGGGACTATGGGATGGAGGATGTGTGATGGGTATATGGGCACTGGACTATGGGATGGAGGATATGTATGACAGGTATATGGGCACTGGACTATGGGATGGAGGATGTGTGATGGGTATATGGGCACAGGACTATGGGATGGAGGATGTGTGATGGGTATATGGGCACGGGACTATGGGATGGCGGATATGTATGATGGGTATATGGGCACGGGACTATGGGATGGCGGATATGTATGATGGGTATATGGGCACTCGACTATGGGATGGCGAATATGTATGATGGGTATATGGGCACGGGACTATGGGATGGACGATATGTATGACGGGTATATGGGCACGGGACTATGGGATGGAGGACATGTAGGATGGGTATATGGGCACTCGACTATAGGATGGCGAATATGTATGATGGATATATGGGCATGGGACTATGTGATGGAGGATGTGTGATGGGTATATGGGCATGGGACTATGGGATGGAGGATGTGTGATGGGTATATGGGCACTGGACTATGGGATGGAGGATATGTATGACGGGTATATGGGCACTGGACTATGGGATGGAGGATGTGTGATGGGTATATGGGCACAGGACTATGGGATGGAGGATGTGTGATGGGTATATGGGCACGGGACTATGGGATGGCGGATATGTATGATGGGTATATGGGCACGGGACTATGGGATGGCGGATATGTATGATGGGTATATGGGCACTCGACTATGGGATGGTGAATATGTATGATGGGTATATGGGCACGGGACTATGGGATGGACGATATGTATGACGGGTATATGGGCACGGGACTATGGGATGGAGGATATGTAGGATGGGTATATGGGCACTCGACTATAGGATGGCGAATATGTATGATGGATATGTGGGCATGGGACTATGTGATGGAGGATGTGTGATGGGTATATGGGCATGGGACTATGAAATGGAGGATGTGTGATGGGTATATGGGCACTGGACTATGGGATGGAGGATGTGTGATGGGTATATGGGCACTCGACTATGGGATGGCGAATATGTATGATGGGTATATGGGCATGGGACTATGGGATGGAGGATGTGTGATGGGTATATGGGCATGGGACTATGGAATGGAGGATGTGTGATGGGTATATGGGCACTGGACTATGGGATGGAGGATATGTATGATGGGTATATGGGCATGGGACTATGGGATGGATGATATGTATGAGGGGTATATGGGCACGGGACTATGGGATGGAGGATGTGTGATGGGTATATGGGCATGGGACTATGGGATGGATGATATGTATGATGGGTATATGGGCACTGGACTATGGGATGGAGGATATGTATGACGGGTATATGGGCACGGGACTATGGGATGGAGGATGTGTGATGGGTATATGGGCACTGGACTATGGGATGGAGGATATGTATGACGGGTATATGGGCACTGGACTATGGGATGGAGGATATGTATGACGGGTATATGGGCACGGGACTATGGGATGGTGGATATGTATGATGGGTATATGGGCATGGGACTATGGGATGGAGGATATGTATGACGGGTATATGGGCACGGGACTATGGGATGGTGGATATGTATGATGGGTATATGGGCACTGGACTTTGGGATGGAGGATATGTATGACGGGTATATGGGCACGGGACTATGGGATGGATGATATGTATGATGGGTATATGGGCACTGGACTATGGGATGGAGGATATGTATGATGGGTATATGGGCATGGGACTATGGGATGGAGGATGTGTGATGGGTATATGGGCACTGGACTATGGGATGGAGGATATGTATGACGGGTATATGGGCACGGGACTATGGGATGGTGGATATGTATGATGGGTATATGGGCATGGGACTATGGGATGGAGGATGTGTGATGGGTATATGGGCACTCGACTATGGGATGGAGGATATGTATGATGGGTATATGGGCACGGGACTATGGGATGGAGGATAATTATAATTTGTTATTAATAACTACAGTTAGTTACTATGTCCGGGCAGCGCCGGGCTCTTCAGCTAGTATATATATATATATTACTGTATATTCATAGGCTGTAAACTTGGGCATTATGACATAGCTAGCCACAAGTCAGCATTCCATTTCCATTGTGATATCATAGTTGTCCATAAAGTGCATCAGAACAGATCCACTTCATCCAGCGATAGAGATGGAGGATGATATTGGTTTTATGGATATGGATATGGATATGGATATGGACATGGATCAATTGTGGGGAAGCGGGGACAATGGTAAGTGAAGAAATATTCTGCCCACGTGCACATGTAAAGGTCAGAGGATGGTGAGAAGCCGCAGAGGACCCGCCTGTCCTACTAGTTTACAGCACCATCCCTGTCTCCAGCAGCTTTTATAGTATGTTTTTCTCTGAAACACCACAAAAGTTCAGAGTCAAACATACCTGGCTGAGATAATACAGCCAGCGCCTGATACAGCAGCTGACAGGTTCACTTTAAAGCTCATGGACCTCAATGCAAAAGCTATAACAAGGCCCCCATCTACCATTTATACTAATGTCTGTTTGGTAAAGGGAACTAGGGGCTTAACCCCCCCTCCACTCTCCTATCCCCCATCCCAAGAAAAAACTACTTTTTCAGCAATTCCAATAGTTATGCTTTTAAAATAATAGTTTTTCTTACTTTTTGGAGGATGATGTACTGATGAAAATAATTAAATACATTCAAGCTTATTGAAAAAAATGTCAGGTCATGGACCCCTGCAGAAACTATAGACACTATATAAGTCTATATAAGCAGTCAGAACGAGAGTAGGGGTCTGCACAGCGCTCTCCCTGCGACGGCAGAGTATCCTTTTCACATCCCTCGTATAGGAGCAGGGGCGGACACAGACAGAAGAGGCCCCTGTGCAACAATATATAGGCCCTTCACGGTCCAATAGCTCATGAGAAGGCACGATTCCTCCTGCTGTGATAGTGGGTCCTCTTACCTCTTGGGCCCTTGGGCGGTTGCTCCCAGGGCTGATTTTAGAAAAAGTGGTGCCCCAAATATTGACTTATTGCACCATCACACACAAAAAGAGCTGGATATGGCCCGCAGGCTGTAGTTTGCCCAGGTCTGTTCTAGACCTATTGTAGAGTCATGAGAACATGGAGGATAATGATGTCAAACCACATAGAATAGCGGGTGGCAGCAAAAGAAGGATTAAGAGGATTGACCAGGATTTGAAGAATATGATTAGCCTCTTCCAAAATGAGCGCTACACCTGTCTGCAGGTTGTGTCTGTTTTTGTAATGATCTTAGCGTTCTCCAGTTATTACTGTTATGTTATTAAATTCTGCATTTAAACTGCACCATCCTGCCCAGGGGTGATCTCGGACATCGATGGGCTGCCAACATTCCCTGCAGAAGTCAACCATGGCTGAATGAAAAAAAATAAAGCTAATACAATACAACCAGATCAAGAGGTCTCCTAACACAGAGGGAAAGGGGCAGGCAACCATTCCCTTCCGTGCCTTGGGATCACTTGATCTGCTTTTGTTGCATTGGTTTAATTTTTTTCTATCACTTTCTTTTACTCATGTTGCCTTATGTATTTTTGAATGCTCTTTTTTGGCATTTTACAACATATCCATCCTCAGGAGGATCCTAGGGTGCTTGTTTCTATTTTTTTTGTTGCATGTGAAAGAAAAAAGTTCAGCCTGATGGGTGCCAACATGCCATTGTAACTTAGGTGCTCTTTTTAACCATTCTTAAAAGGTTTGGTCTTTTGTATTTATATAGCAGGCTTTGGAGTGTATTCCTTTTACCTGCGTCCTTATCACATCTCATTTTCTCTTGCTGGCTCAGTTATTGTATAATGAATGCTGTTGGCACTTCTTCACGTTTCTTCATTTTTTGTCGTTTCTCTGCAGCACTCAACAATTCTGGAAATTATCAAGAGGAAAGGGAGGAGGTTGGAAGTGGAGGCAAGTCTGTCTTTTTTATTATAAAGAATTGATCATTGGATTTCATATAAAATGAAGATAGGCTTTGTTCAGACTGGTGTCATTGCTTCTATTTATGATGGAAGTCTAAACAGACTAGCAGTGTGTTAACCAGATAAAGACCAAGATTCATAAATTTACGGCTCTTGGTCCTGGCTTTTAACCTCACACCATTCTCAATTTACAGTGCAAGGTTAAAGCTCCTGTAATTGAGCATGAACAGGTCCTGTCACCAGAAGTGGTTTATTACTGCTTCTGTCTTTTCTGCCAGCTATATCATGCTTACTGAATGCCCTACAACAAACAGAAGCATCATCACTGCCGATTCTTCTGTAGGACCTGGCATGGCAGCATAGTAGAGCTTCTGGGTCCTAGCAGCAGCAGCAGCACATCAGCCCTGCCAGTGACTCCTGGCACACCAGGGAACTATTTTCACCTGTAACTATGGCTCCCATGGATGCCCCAGTTACAGAGGAGAAAGAAAAAATAAAGCTCCCAGAGGTATTTTATGACCTCTTGTGAAACAAATAATGTAGAAGATGTAAATAGGTGTAAGACATCTGCAAAAGGAGTAATAAATAATATCCCCCACTACAGTTTTTTTTTTAATATAACAAAAAACCTACACATGTCAGGTATGCAAATGATCATAATAACCTGGAGAAATTATTCAACAGGTTATTTGGTGTGAAATTGCTTTTCTATATTTGCATCACACAAAAAAATATACATAGAAACATATATTTTGCACAGTCTTTCATATGTACTCCAAAACAGCACTAGAGAAAAAAAATACAGTCAAGGAATGCTATAGCCACATTAATATAGGGGAAAAAATACGCCTGAGGCAAAAACTAAGATAATTAGACAGTTTTTAAGGACCATTAAGGTCTGGCCACTAAGGGCATGTGCACATGATGTCTTTTTCAAAATGAACATAGTGTACAGCAGTGTAAAATGACATTGCTGTGTTTATATCTAGGGATGAGCGGACCCGTAAAATTTCTGCTTCTGAAATCAATGGGGACCCAAAGCTTGGAGCTGGAATCTCTCTCTCTCGGACCCTAGGTTACAGTTCGGGTTTGCTCATCTCTACTTATGTGCAGCTTTTTGTTAATGCT
This sequence comes from Dendrobates tinctorius, assembly GCF_039654945.1. Taxonomy (NCBI): domain Eukaryota; kingdom Metazoa; phylum Chordata; class Amphibia; order Anura; family Dendrobatidae; genus Dendrobates; species Dendrobates tinctorius. The sequence goes on from NW_027361724.1 coordinate 4,034,913, forward strand.
TTTAACTGTTTCAGCATTCGGAAATCATGAAGCACTTAAAAGTAATAGTATGCGCATTCACCGGGCAGCGTGCCACTTTAGTTTAAAATGGAGAGGAAAAATGTGGCGCCCCTGAGGGTTCAGTCGCCACAGAAGTACTGCACCTCACTGAGAGCTTTGGTACCCCATTCTCAGGTAAGGAGGGAGCACCACCCAGGACTCTAGAACCTGCACCAAACACAACACTACAGTAGCAGGACCTCCTGTCATCCCAGTCTGGGTAGTAAAGGGTGTTTGGAGGTGGGTGAAGTTTAGAAAGCAGGAAGTAGGACAGTGTAGAGAGCTCAGAATGAGTGGGGAAGGAAAGGGAGCAGACGTGCTGACAAGCAGCTCCCTGGGAAACTGAAAGAAAGAGACAGAAAGAAGCTCCCAGAAAGCAGAAGGGGTCTTAGGGGCACGGGACATGTAAGTAACTCGCCCCAGAAGCCATGGGGTACTCGGCGCCGGGCCCATTGATTTCAATGGGAGATGTCACAGTGGCAGTGACCCGGTCCGTGGCCTCAGGCAGTCAATGTAAAAGGGGTAGATTGATGGGGATAAAGTTATTGTGATGATTCGTGACGCCACCTGTGGTTTCTGGTCAGTTTGTCCACCGCTGCAGGGTTGCTTCTCTGGGACAGATGTTGTGGTGCAGCAATGATGTTGAAGCTCCCCACAGGTGAAGCTGTAGTCCCAGGGCAGTAGAAATAAATGTTGAGGAAGATGGTGTAGTGTTAGGCACAGAGATGTAGCAGTGCTGGACGAGTGGCGCAGGAATAAGTGGAGGACACAAGGGCTTGCAGTTCCAAAAGCTTTACTCACAGTCTGGTGCACACAGATGCCCGCTTCAGTGCCGTGTCCTCCAGGTCAGGGGTCTAGCCAACTCCCAAGCAAGATGAAGTACACCGTTCGAACACTCCGCCAACATGTGCCTTTTCTGAACGTCTCCTCACTAGCGCTTAAACTGAAGTACTTGTAGTTGTGAATTAAACTCAAGTTCCTCCTTCCAGGTGCTACTTAGAACTCCACTCGTACGGCAGACAGCTGTAGCCCGCTTCGGGGACCTTCTACTACCATGTCCCGGCTGACACACGTTGCTGTTGTGCCCTCGAGTCTTAAATGGGAATAAAGTGATGACAACTCCTATTCCTCCGGTTTCTGCTGCAGGAACATCAGTTTCCATACAGCCTCGCATACCGGAATCCGGACCATGCGCTTTAAACTAAGGAAAGGCTCTGCTCTGAACCTGGTCCTCAGTTCTTGTCTCCCCACGTTTCGTACTAATCTATCTTCCTTCTGAAGAATCAGGCTTTCTCTTGCTCTTTCCCGCGCCGGCAGCTCCAACTCACAACAGTCTGCTGCAGCATTTGCTTTCATTCCATCCCTCTCTGGGGATCTTCTCTCACTAACTGAACACTTCCTAACATTCTCCTGCTCTCGTGTGCAGTTTAAGCTCCACCCACCTCCCAGCACTCTTCGTGTTCCAAGCAGGGAGCCACAAAGGATGCTCTGCTACACTACTGGTGTGTGTGGGATGTGAGTGTTGGAGTGTGGACAGGTGTTTCCACCTTACCCGGATAGTGGGGTACCACACCTCAGGAGGAGGTGCAGTACCTCTTTGGTGACTGAACTCTCAGGGGCGCCACATAAGAGCCACCCTTGAGGCCTGATCCAGAATTGGAGAGACCAGGTTGCACGGGGGTACCGGCCCCCTAGCCTAGTGAAGAAATCATCAGACTCAACTAGCAAGCCGGAGGCAGAGGCACGTGTAGGTGTTTCAGCCACAAGCCACAGTTATCTTCGCCGGAAAGGCAGCCATAAGGGAGCAAGGGGACGCAGAGTGGACGTCACCCGACTAGGTCCATGGCTGCTGGCCTGGGACACTGACTGTGAGGTGTTGGGCAGGAGAGGTGGTAAGCCAACACAGTGAGATGGCCAGGAGAGGCAGAAACAGAAAGGAGTCCTGGAAAGGTGTATCCCGATCTACCTGGGAGTTTGCTGGACCCCTCACCTGGAGAACGCAGTGCCAAGCGGGCACCCGGGTAACCAAGAACAGTGAGTAAACCTTTGGAACTGCACTCAGCTGTGTCCTCTAATCATTCCTGCGTCACCTACCAACTCTGCTACATCTATCATCACCAAATACAACATCTTTTCTATCACAACTGCCCTGGGACAAAGCTCTGCCTGTGGAGAGCTGTACCAACTCTACTGCATTACCATCAGTCCCAGAGGATCTGCTCTGCAGCGCTGATCACCTCTGACCAGAAACCACAGGTGGCGTCAAGAACACATATCACAAACTTTATTATAAACTTTATTTCCCTTGTAAATTTTTCCCCTTTATTGGACGCCCAGGGCCACGGACCGGGTCACTGCTGCCGTGACACTGCCCCTTTAACAAGCAGCCCGGTACCGAGTATCCCCACTGCCCTGGCGGGCGCTCCAAAAAAAGCTGCAAAAAATGACAGAGGAACCATCAGGGAAGCCGCTTCAGGAAAAAGACTGCTGTCATTTTCCTGAAGTCTCGTCACCTCTCCCTTCAAAACAAAGACATCTTGTGCACATCCACATACCCCTAGAGGTTTGGGTGCAGTCGTAAAAATCTAAGGGCGTGTGCACACAGTTTTTTGAGATGTTTTTGTAGTTGGTGGATTGTCTACAGGGGTTTCTAAGACCTGGACCTACTTAACATTTTCTTGTGGAGACACTAGGAGGCTAAGGTGCACTAGGAAAAGGTATAAAATCTGAAGCAGCTGAAGGCTGTAAAAAATAACTCGTTTTATAGTGGAAGCCGCTTCTGTAAATGCTCTTTTTTTTTAAATGTTTTTTTTCTGGATGTGGCTTTAAACAGTTTTTCCCCTTTTACTTGAATAGCAGGTAAATTTTTATTAGACACATATCCCAAGATGTTACCCCCATTCCCTTCTTCACCACTTGCCCACCTGCCCCTTTGATCCCACCCTGTCTTCCCTTACCTAGTCTCTTGTTATCTCCTCTCAACAAAAATTGAAATCTGCAACTGTCTATTATTCTTGTGTTTGAAAATCTGACATACAAAATAACTTTTGCTGTCTCTTTTGAATATTTGTGCTACTGTTTTTAGTACTGAATTGATTGTGTTCTCAACCACTGTTTGCTACTTGCAAATTTTTCAATAAAAAGAATGTTGAAAGAATAGCAAGTAAATTGCATCAGACGCTGCTTTGATCCCTTCACGATGCAGCAAATTTTAGTTTTTGTTTCTTCCTTCCATTCCTCCCAGAGATGTAACTTTTTTTTTATTTTTCTGTCCAAATAGGCATATGAGGGCTTGTTTATTTTTGCGGGGCGAGTTGTTCTTTTGAAAGACACCATTCATTTTGCAACATAGTGTACTGGAGAACAGGAAAAACAATTAAAGTGGGGAGAAATTATCAGAATCCCCCCCACAGTTCTGACATTGTTTTTACAGTGTCATTATGTCATAAATATTACCTCTCAGTATGCTTCTCATAATCAGTACGATTACGGTGATTCCTAAAATGTCCATGTTTTAAAAAATATTTTGGTGGCGAAAAAAAGAATCATTTAAAAAGAAAAATTCTAGGTTTTCTTGCCATTTTCCAAGACCAGTAATGTTTTCATTTTTCAGTTGATGGAGTTGTGTGATGGCTTACTTTTTGAAGGATAAAATAACATTTTTGTTGATATCATTTTGGAATTGATGTGACTTTTTGATCTCTTGTTATAGCATTTTTGCTGTATTAACACTGTAGTGTTTTTTTATTTTTCCGTTTACGGTGTCTACCAGTTGGGTTAATTATTTTTAAATTTTGATAGATTGGACTTTTCTGAACGCGGCGGTTCCACGCGTGTATTTTTTTTCATTATCTTCATTTTTAATAGGGGAAAAAACAGTTGATTTCAACTTATGTTTTTCTTTATTTTTTCATATTTTTTAAAACTTTTTTTTTATTTTTCACTTTTCACTGTACTTGTTAGTCCAATTAGGGGACTAGATTGAACCTGTGACAGTCAGATCACTTGGGTTATATACAGCAATGCCACAGCATCGCTGCATATATTAAAAATCATGGTCTCCTTGCAAAATCGACCACAAGGCTGGGTTTCAAGGGAGCGCCGTAATGACAAGCATGGGGGTCTTTAACAGACTATTGACTGTCATAACAACCCATTGGTGACATGAAATCATGTCACAGGCGGCATCCGCGATTGTTAGAAGCCGGTCCTGTCTGTATAACACGCAGCCATTACTTTATGAGTATGGGGCGAGCTTAACCCCTGAGCCTGATCCATACACCAGCTTCCAACTTGCACAACTAGCACTAGATGTCGAAATCCAGTGGAACCTTCTAAAGATGAAGATAATGAATGTGCTACATGTAACACTAGGAGGCCTTCTTGGGAGGTCTAAATGCCTTTAATGGAAATTTGTTACGTTTCATGTAAGATAAAGTACAATATAAAGTGCAATAATTTCTTTACCTACTGATGAGAACTTACAAGACAGTTGCTCCAGCAATCATCCTACCTGTTCTTTCAGTGTATAATATATGTGATCATATTTGCTGTTCTTCTATAGATTATAGGAAAATGTGGGATGCAGAGGACGAGATAGTGGATGATGCCATCAGAAACGGAGATGTTAGGGAGAGAAGACCGAGGAGGCCACCCCTGGGTAAGTCATTATTTACATCATAATATTGGAAGCTAAGAATACCCAATATTCATTATACACTTTGTGGGAAAGTTGGCAACAAATGGGAAGTGACAAACATAGCTTCCAAATGTGCAGGTCTCTTTTTTGCCATAATTTTTTTAATTTTTTTCGGCGGCACAAAGTATGACAGAAGTAAATGTTTTTCTTGAACAAGATGTTAATTAATTATACATATGTAAACTGGCCCCTGGCAATAGTCATCCATGTTGGGACCAGCTACAGGAAATTTTATGTTGTTGGTGTGTATCTGCTGCTTCCATCATTGGTCACATTGCACTTATTGCAGTACCGCTGCCACTAAATATTTCATTCAATAAGCCAGACCAGTCCTTTAAAACTATGTCCATTTTATATTCCGATAAACTGGTGAACAGTGGATGACGGGTCATACATTCTCCTTCTCCATCTTCCACACAATATACCAACTCCACTCTCAGAGTTACAGTCTGCACTTTTTTCCCGGCAACATGTGCCACATGGGGCATGGGGAGATGTTTAAACCCTTAACGTCCAATGACGGACACAGTCCATCATTGGACGCCTTCCCCTATTTGCTGCCGGATCCGGCGATGAGCCCGCACCCTTTCCGGGACTTGACATCTGATCTGATCAGCTGACATGTGCCCGGAACAGCCGTGGGTGAAATCGAGATTCACCTGCGGTTGTTAACATGTTAATTGCCACTGTCAAACTCTGACAGCGGCATATAACATGCACGCGCAGGAAGCGCTTCATTCCCTCCTCCCATCGGCGCCCGTGTCACATGACCGCAGGTCGCCGATGGGTTGGAATGACAACCTGGGGTCAGGAGAAGATATCCCTGTGGTTGTTATTGCTGGATCTCTATGAATGCTGCCTAGTGGTCGGCGCTCATAGCAAGTGCGCATTTCTGCTACATAGAGCAGGACTCCTGCCCTGCTCTATGTAACAGAGGCGATCGGGTTATGGCAGCTTCTAGTCTCCCATGGAGACTATTGAAGCATGCAAAAAGTAAAAAAAATGTTTTTAAAAATATTTAAAAAATAAAAAAATGAAAGTTCAAATCAACCCCCTTTCCTTCCCATTCAAAATAAAACAATAAAAAATATCAAATATACACATATTTGGTATTGCCGCGTTCAAAATCACCCGATCTATCAATATAAAAAAATAATTAATCCAATGGTAAACGGCTTAGCGAGAAAAAAAATCAAAGCGTCAGAGTTACGTTTTTTGGTCGCTGCAATATTGCAATAAAATGCAATAATGGGAGATCAAAAGAACGTATCTGCACCAAAATGGTACTAATAAAAACATCAGATCGGCATGCAAAAAATAATCCCTCACCTGGCCCCACATCCCGAAAAGTGAGGACACTGTGAGTCTCGGAAAATGGCACTTTTTTTTTTTTTACAAACTTTGGAATTTTTTTTCACCACTTACATAAAAAAACAGCCTAGCTATGTTTGATGTTTATGAACTCATAATGACCTGGAGAATCATAATGGAAGGTCAGTTTTGGCATTTAGTGAACTTAGCAAAAATAGCCAAGCAAAAAACAAGTTTGGGATTGCACTTTTTTGCAATTTCACTGCACTTGCAATTTTTTTCCCGTTTTCTGGTACACGACATAGTAAAACCAATGTTGTCGTTCAAAAGTACAACACGTCCCACAAAAAACAAGCCCTCACATGGCCATTTTGACCAAAAATAAAAACGTTATGACTCTGGGAAGAATGGGAGCAAAAAATGAAATGCAAAACCAAAAATACCACTGGTCGTTAAGTGGTTAAATTGCCTGTGATTTCTTAGGGGTAGAGTCATACGGGTCCATGAGTTGGGGCTCATACCCATATGCGAGAAATACAGACGAGTGCAATCCGATAAAAAATCGGATTGCACTCAGACCAATGTTATTCAATGGGTGACATCTTATCTGCGATTTTTTTCTCAGCTGAAATCGGACTGAGAAAAAAATCGCAGCACGCTGCGTATTGCTGCGTATCTCAGACAAGACTCACCAATGCACGTCAATGGGTGAAAGAAAAAAATCGCACAGCATTCGCACCATGCGAATAGGTGTATAAATACATCTATATATATGTCTTTATATTTCATACAGAGATAGATCAAAGATTAGCCGGTAATTCATTTGCCGGCTTCTGTAAAAACACTGCAGGAGCCGACAGGATAGGAGACATGGTTTACATACAGTAAACACATGCAGAATAGTTTGATATATAGATGTCAGTGACCAATATAATTAGTATAGTGTGTGCAATTATGGGACATGTAAGTAATTAATAAAAGATTCTTTTTGGGGAAAACAATTTTCTGAGCCAGAGCGAGAAAGCCAGTGACTGGGGGCCAATGTTTATAGCCTAGGAAGGGGTTAATACCCATGGATCTTCCCAGTCTATGAATATCAGCCCGCAGCTGTATATTTAGCCTTTACTGGCTATTAAAATAGGGGGACTTCCCCAAAAAAATGACATGGAGTCCCCCTATAATTAATAGCCAGAAAAGGCTATGCAGACAGCTGAGGGCTGATATCCATAGCCTACGAAGGGACCATGGATAATGCCCCCCCCCGGCTACAAACACCAGCTCACAGCCGCCCCAGAAACGGTGCATCTCTAAAATGCGCCAATTCCGGCACTTAGCCTCTCTCTTCCCACTGCACTATAGTGGTGGCATATGGGGTAATAGTTGGGGGGTTGATGTCACCTTTGTATTGTAAGTTGACATCAAGCCTGGCTTAGTAATGGAGAGGTGTCAATAAAACACCTCTCCATTACTAATACTACACTGCATGCTGAATTATTAGGCAAGTTGTATTTGAGAGGATTCTTTTTATTATTGAACAACAACTATGTTCTCAATCAACCCAAAAGACTCATAAATATCAAAGCTTAATATTTCTGGAAGTTGGAGTGGTTTTTTTTTTTAGATTTGGCTATCTTAGGGGGATATCAGTTTTTTCAGGTAACTATTACTGTGCAGAATTATTAGGCAACTTAATAAAAACCAAATATATACCCATCTCACTTGTTTATTTTCACCAGGTAAACCAATATAACAACACAAAAATTAGAAATAAACATTTCTGACATTCAAAAACAAAAAAAAATCAGTGACCAATATAGCCACCTTTCTTTACGATGACACTCAAAAGCCTTCCATCCATAGATTCTGTCAGTTGCTTGATCTGTTTACGATCAACATTGCGTGCAGCAGTCACCACAGCCTCCCAGACACTGTTCCGAGAGGTGTACTGTTTTCCCTCCTTGTAGATCTCACATTTTAAGAGGAACCACAGGTTCTCTATGGGGTTCAGATCAGGTGAACAAGGGGGCCATGTCATTATTTTTTCTTCTTTTAGACCTTTACTGGCCAGCCACGCTGTGGAGTATTTGGATTCATGTGATAGAGCATTGTCCTGCATGAAAATCATGTTTTTTTGAACGATACTGACTTCTTCCTGTACCACTGGTTGAAGAAGGTGTCTTCCAGAACCTGGCAGTAGGTCTGGGAGTTGAGCTTCACTCCATCCTCAATCCGAAAAGGTCCCACAAGTTCATCTTTGATGATACCAGCCCATACCAGTACCCCACCTCCACCTTGCTGGCGTCTGAGTCAGAGTGGAGCTCTCTGGCCTTTACTGATCCAGCCTCGGGCCCATCCATCTGGCCCATCAAGAGTCACTCTCATTTCATCAGTCCATAAAATCTTAGAAAAATCAGTCTTAAGATATTTCTTGGCCCAGTCTTGACGTTTTATCTTATGTTTCTTGTTCAAAGGTGGTCATTTTTCAGCCTTCCTTACCTTGGCTATGTCCCTGAGTATGGCACACTTTGTGCTTTTTGATACTCCAGTAACGTTGCAGCTCTGAAATTTGGCAAAACTGGTGGCAAATGGCAACTTGACAGCTTGACGCTTGATTTTCCTCAATTCATGAGCAGTTATTTTGCGCCTTTTTTTATCAACATGCTTCTTGCGACCCTGTTGGCTATTTGCCATGAAACGCTTGATTGTTCGGTCGTCACGCTTCAAAAGTTTGGCAATTTTAAGACTGCTGCATCCCTCTGCAAGACATCTCACAATTTTTGACTTTTCAGAGTCCGTCAAATTTTTCTTCTGACCCATTTTGCCAAAGGAAAGGAAGTTGCCTAATAATTAAGCACACCTTATATAGGGTGTTGATGTCATTAGACCACACCCCTCCTCATTATAGAGATACAAATCACCTGATTTACATAATTGGCAGTTGGCTTTCAAGCCTATACAGCTTGCAGTAGGACAACATGTATAAAATGGATGATGTGATCAAAATACTCATTTGCCTAATAATTCTGCACACAGTGTATAGTTGTTAAGGGGTTAAAAAATACACAGCCAGAATAAAGTCTTTTAATGAAATCAAACACAACACAGTTTCCCATCTTTATTGTACTCCTAATTCCTGTGACGCCCTCGTTCTCCTGTACAAAACATAAAATAATAAAGCAACAATATACCATACCTGTCCGTCGTTGGGTCCCTCGCAGTAATCCATATCTGTGGAAAATACAGTTTGCAACCAGGACGGTGTTAAGATGCTACCGTCCCGGCTGCAAACTACTGGTGAATGAATGAGGTGATGTCGGCGCAGCCTCAGTGACTAGTGGTGACGTCACTGAGTCTGCCCTCCCTGCCGGCCTGACCCGCACTGAACTCTGGAGCGTGGGACAATGAACTGGCATTTTCCCAAAACATCGTATCTACACCAAAATGGTATCTGTAAAAGGGTTAGCTCAGGGCACAAAAAATAAGCCGTCACCTAACCCCAGATCCCAAAAAGTGAAAACCGTTTCAGGTCTTGGAAAATGCACAAAAATAGAAAAGACTTGCTATAATGGAGATTACCATAAAGGTAAAAGGAGTGGAACCTTGTTTTTCATCCAGTCATCTCCTATCAGGTACCAAATTGCCACTTATATCATTATTGTACTTTGCCTTTAGGTCTGTGGGGTGGTGCCCATTTTTCATTGGGCATTATTGTTTTTAAATGTTTTTAAATTTGATTGTTCTGTATACTCTAATAAAATTTTGTATTTTTGTACTATATTACCTTTCTGGTGATCTCCGTTATAGCATGTCTTTTCTATTTTTGTGTGTTAGCGGTTTTTCAAGCTTTAGGTAGATCCCAGTTACATGATAGATATTTTTGTGATGGTGCCCTCCAGCTTGTTTTTTTTTGGTCTTGGATAATGGCGACAAAAGCAAATTCTTTTTTTCAAAATTTACAAATTTCCATTTTGTTTTTTTACCACTTAAATTAAAATAAACTAAACATGGTGAACATGGTAAATAAAAAAAAAAATTGTGAAATTGTACTTTTTTTTACAATTTCAGCTCACTTGGAATTTTTTTTATTTTTTTCCCGCTTCCCAGTGCATCACATGATAAAATGAATAGTGACATTCAAAAGTACAACTCGTCCTGCAAAAAACAAGCCCCCATATGGTTATATGAATAGAATGATAAAAAAAGGTGGCACTTGGAAGAAGGGGAGGAAAAAAAAAACAGAAAAAAAAAACAGAAAATCACCAGAGTGTGAAGGGGCCAAAAAAAAAAATACAAAAAATAAAGTTTCTCCCCATGTGGTTGTGGTTTGTCCCTATGAAGTTGTTGGATCGCCTCAAAACGCGTTGATGAATAAAACCGCATCCACACTCCATTTTGTTACCTATTGTGTATCGTAACTTCGGCAGTGCGGCTTTACACCTACTTCATCTTCCAGCATTTCATTTAAAAATTCTTGTATTTTTTTCTATCAGATTTAGAAAAACTAATGGAGCTCTGGGAGGAGTACATGAACGAGGAGTCCACTGAAGGTCCCTGTAAGTACTGTGCCCCTTCATAATTATTCTGGAAACCCCGGTGACAGCTTGGCTGCCTGATTACACAGCGTTCGCTCAGCTTTACCCAAATTTTGCATATATGGTATTTGAGATGTCCTGCCCATGTCTGCTCTCCTGTCTGCTCCTCTTTTCTCATGACCTATTTGTGTGCACCATTGAACAAACATTTATGGTATATTAACTCCTTCACTCACCAGAGATTTTTTCCTTTTTGCGTGTCCGCTTTTCTCCCCTTTTTTCAAGAGTTATAACTTTATTTTTTCTAAAACATAACTATATGAGGACTTATTTTTGCAGCATGTATTGCCGTTTTTATCATAAGAATAGTATGGAAAAACGGGGAAAAAAATGAAAGTGTGATGAAATGGCGTCTCCTCCATTGTTGCAGGTTTTTCTTTTTTTTCTGTTGATTGATCTGTGTGAGAGCTTGTCTTTTGCGTTTTGTTTCAAGCTGACGCTAATAGATACCTTTTTTAATAGAGAAAACATTTTGATCTTTTTTATTGCAGTTCTAGCATTTTGATTGTTTTTTTTTCATTATGGTGTTGACCGTTCGGGTTAATTAATTTAAAATTTTGATAGATTGGACTTTTGCAGATGTGCCAATACCAAATATGCTTTTTATTTCATTATTATTTCTTTATTATTAAATAGCAAAAATGATTTTGATTTGAATTTTTTTTTTTTATATTTTTCCCAACCTTTTTTGTTTATAACTCTTTTTATTAAATTTTCAGTATTAAACACAATACAAAACAAATTGCTGATACAGCTTTCTCAAGCAATAATGATAAATAAAATACAAAAGAAGTATAAGCACATTAGACACATATCTTATATGTTCATGACAAAATTGCAAGAGTAAAACATATGTGAACTTGAACCACATTTATAAATATTCCAGACTGTAGGATCCGTGCGTGACTCTTCCGGCCCAAAACCTTTTTTTACTTTATTTTTTATTTTATTTATTTTTTTAACGGGAAATGAACCTGTGTTCAAACAGACTGGACTTCACTGGAGGACATGGAAGGCAGCTGTGGGGACTTCAGTAGACCCTTGGCTGCTATGACAACCCATCAGACTCCTGTGATTACATTAGTATTTAAATATCATTGTCAGTAATCGACAGTGACATGTAAATGGTTAAACAGCAACTGGAGATAGCTCTGGTCACTGATGTTATAGAAAGTGAAGTACAGCTGGCATCTCCAGTGTATGTACAGGCTCAGCTCCTGAGCCCGCTCCATACACCGGCACTCAACATTTGACATACCATCTTGTTTAGTAGAAGAATATAATGTGTAGTGAAGCATTTTTTTGCAAACCTAATCAAATCACAAGTGTATTCCCATTGCTAAAACCATTTATTGGAAGTGCTGAATTTGAAGAATCCTTGATCCTGAAGGATTTGTGTAAAGGTACTGTCACACTAAACGATATCGCTAGCAATATCGCTATAACTTGTGACGTTACAGCAATATTGCTAGCGATATCGCTGTGTGTGATACTTACCTACGACCGCTCCCCCGCTGGTTATCGTTGATCGCGCGAGAACGTCCAGGACTGTTTCTCACCGTCAGCTTCCTGCGGCGCTTCCTGTGGAGAGACGAGCGATGAGCGTGGAGCCGGGCGGGAGGACGCAGGATCGCCGCGTCTGACAGGTAAGTAGCAACCCCCGATCCCAGCGATGTCACTGGTGAGATCTGCCTGTGTGGCAGCTCACTAGCGACCACTTAGCGATGTACCAGCGATTCTGACCGCGTCATATCGCTGGTTGGGATCGCTGGTGCATCGCTAAGTGTGACAGTACCTTAAGATTACAGTATGAGTTTAGATTAAAACCTTCTAGTTCCGTGGGTAATTGGGATTTTATACCTCTAAGTACTCCATATCTTTAGGGTGAATCTGCGTAACTATGTGTATGTTCAATTAACAGCTGGCAAGAAAAGGTCACAATAGAAAAAGAAGACCTGCATAAGAGAAAAAGAAAAAAAAAACAAAAAAAGAAGAGTACCACCAAAATAAAGTGGAATGAAACATGGATTTACAGAGTCAGAGCATCGTGGATAGTCAACATTCAATAGGGCTCACCCACTCGCCATTTAGGATGAGCGTTCTTAACCACAAAAGTACCAGCAGCAGAAATAAATTCTTAATAACAACATACAGTAAATAAAGATGAGCAGAAAAAGAGGGTTTTCTTTATGTGTTTAGGGGGTAGAAGTTCTCCTTGAGGACAGTACCAAGCTGTTATAGGGAAACGTATAAACTATGCAAAGCTGTCTGGGAACAGATATGCAAATAGCCTCTTCCTAGAAGGAAAAAAGTTGGCTCTCTAGTGCCACCTATTGAAGATAGCCACTCTAAGGCCGGTGTCCCACTTGCAACTGCAATGCGAGAAACTCGCGCCAGTCTCTCGCCTCAATACCCGGCACTGCCCCTGGCACTCAGGAACGGTGTGTGCGGCTGCATGTATTTCTATGCAGCTGAATGCTCCGGTCCGAACCGCCGGCGGCAGTGCCGGGTATTGAGGCGAGAGAGATGGGAATTTCTAGCACTGCGGTTGCAAGCGGGACATCAGCCTAAGGCCGGGGTCACACTAACCGACGCAAAATACGGTCAGTATTTTACATGCGTAATACGGATGACAGACCCCTAAATAGTGCTCCGTAGGTCATCCGTAATCAAGGTGTGGTCGCATATTTTGCGCATGTCAGCATCTGTATGTAATCCGTATGGCATCCGTATGGCGAGATTTTCTCGCAGGCTTGCAAAATGGACATATAATGGAGCCCTATGGCAGGGTTTATAACAGAAACCAAAGAATAGATATAGACACATAGAATGTATATATGTGTATATATATATTTATATATATATATGTATTCTATGTGTCTATATCTATTCTTTCGTTTCTTTATTAAACCTGTCAGTGTGAGTTTACTGTATCGTGCACTGAATTGCCGGCTTTTCTAAAAGACACCAGGTGCGTATTTCTCGCAAGTCACACGTGTGGTCCGTGTGCAATCCGTATTTTTTGCGCACCCATAGACTTGCATTGGCGTATTACGGCCGTAGTACGCTGACAATCGCAGCATGCTGCGATTGGCACGGACCGTAGAATACAGATGAGAAATATACGGCTGGTGCGAGTGACCCCATAGAGAATCATTTGTCCGTGTCTAATGCGTGCTTTTTGCTCCTCTCACGCGCCCGTATTCCTCGCCAGTGTGACCCCGGCCTTAGAGTCAATGTTGGCCGTATAATGGTCATTTCCACATGACTTAGGACATACAGCCAAACTAAAGTCCATAAAATGGACTTTTTAAGGGTAACATAGAAAAATAGAAAATAGAAAAATGTAATCACAGTCCAGTAGCTTGTTTTACGTAAAAAAGCTAGATACTTTGCAGGATTGTTCAATATTTAAAGGGAATCTGTCATTCAAGAATGACTTATTGCTTAAATCAGGTTTTTGTGTAAAACATATATTTTTTTTTAATTTGGCAATGTTTTCTTTTCTTTTTTTTTTCAAATATTACAGTCCATATTAAAAGTTAGAAATCTTGCAATTTTCACACTGGCCAACTGGGGTTCCTCTAGACTTTTATTACTTTTTGATTCTGGAGATCCACATATACATTAGTAAGAATAGACTCCCTCTTTTCAACTGAAGTGTGTGCAAAATGAGTGTCTTAAGCGTGTCTAATGTGCGTGTGCAAAAATCATTGTGAAAGAAGGAGGAATAGTGACATTTCTGACATTGCGTATTGCGAGTGGTGGATCCTGTGTCATCTGCTGTGTACACAGATGGTATTCATAGTAATCCTGCTTGTTATGATAAAGAGCCTGCTGAAAACTCTTTGGGAAAGTCTAAATTAGCTCCAGTGATAGGTTTGAAAATTGAAAGTGTACTAATTTTGTTTTGTTTTTTAATACAGATCATGATTTGAAAAAAAAGCTGCCAAAAAATAAAATAATACATATGGCACAAAAACCCTGACTTAGACAGTAAAGGTACTGTCACACTTGGCGATGCACCAGTGATCCCGACCAGCGATATGACGCGGTCAGGATCGCTGGTACATCGCTAAGTGTTCGCTAGTGAGCTGCCACACAGGCAGATCTCACCAGCGACATAGCAGCGGTCGGGGGTCGTTACTTACCTGTCAGATTTCCTTTCACCCCAGGGATGCCAACATTATTTTTTATTTTTTTTTTCTGTACAGCTTTTCTAAAATCACAAACAGCCAACTTTTTTTTTACGGACACATTAGATGAACAATATAAATAATTAAGATTAATTAATACGTATCTACAGACCATAGATCATACATGAAGATGCTAGGGTGATAAATGCTGTTAGAATATTCTGTATAAGTCTCTGCAGCTTCCAAAAAAATCAGACACAACAATTTTTTCTTTTTACAGACGGGGGAAAAAAGTGCCCTATTTTCACAGCCTGTCCTGGAATTTCTGGATGATTTTCAACTGCCTATGACAGTATGCCACAGTATTGATTTTCATAGCGGAGTTTACATTGAATTTGTATTTACAGATTCTCGGAATTTCTTCTATTAAATTTAGAAAAATTAAGGAGGGCCTGGAGGGAGAATGACACCTCGGAGTCTGCTGGAAGTAATTTTCTCCTTCGTTATTATTCTCCAAACGCTGGTGGAAGATCGGCTGCCGGATTATACAGAGTACATTCAGCTTTTTTTCAAATCTGAATGGTTAGTGGTCATCCACATTACCGGTGTTGTTTTGGATCCTATCTTCAGGAGTAGACCACTCCCTTGTCTTCCGACTTCCTGGTTGCTGGGAATAGGTGGGCTCCGAGGGCTCATGTTTGTTAGGTAATCCCTGCATGTGTTGCGGCTTTCTAGCAGCCGTGAGACCTGTAGCTGTGGGGACTAGAACATATTTTTTGAGCACGCCGAAGACACTCGGTTAGCACACGAGCATGCTTAGATAACTCCTTATCCAAGTGCCGTTGCTCATCACTAGTGGCCAACCTTTGAAATGAGCTGTAAACTCTAGAATTAAAAGTCCCATCACTCCTCCAAACAGAAAGGATTTTTAACGAGAGATAAATTCTGCCCATGGACGAGATAGTACGTCATAGCGATCAGCCGTGCATATGGGTGGTGTGCGGCCGGGTGTCAGCTGATTCTCACAGCTGACACCCGGCACTAAGTGCCTGGAGTGGTCACAGACATAATGACATCTGGGTCTCCAGAGCTGAGAAACTTCCTGTCATGCGCAGTGAAGGTCAGTGTAATAGAAACTGCAGCGCTGACAGCTTCTATAGCATGCAGATCTGCAGTCTAGAGAAGCGATCAGCCTGCACAAAATGATTGTCCCATATTGGGACAAAGTGTAAAAAACAGAATGAAATAAAAAAATTTTTTTTGAAATAATTGTAAAAATATTTTTCAAAATAATAATTAAAAAATCAATATCTATTCTACCATTAAATCAATATTTGAATAAAAAAAATCTAAACATTAAAAGTATACATATTTGGTATCCCCGCGTCCGTAATGACCCAACCTATAAAACTGTCCCACTATTTAACACCTTTAGTGAACACCATAAAAACCAAGGCACAAAACAATGCTTTATCATCATACTGCTGAACAAAAAGTGGAATAACACGCAATCAAAAAGACAGATATAAATAAAACAATTATTTTTTCTATAAAATAGTTTTTATTATATAAAAGCGCCAAAACATAAAAAAATATAAATGAGGTATCGCTGTAATCGTAAAGTGATCAAAAAATGTAATGCGCCCAAAAATGGTACCAATAAAAATGTAAGCTCGTCCCGCAAAAAAACAAGACCTCACCTGACTCTGTGGGCAAAATATGGAAAAATTATAGCTCCTAAAATGTGATGATGTAAAAACTATTTTTTGCAATATAAAGCATCTTTTAGCGTGTCATAGCTGCCAAACATAAAAACCCGCTATAACACCTCTTTCACACATCCTGATATTACCGGTACCAGAGATGTCAGTGTGTGTGTGTGTGTAATACTTGTGGCATGCGTGTGCTGCAGCAATACCACACGGATGGCCGCCAGGGAAGAAGCGTTACAGTAAGTGCTGTTCCCCGGCGCTGGGTGCTGAACACGGCTCTCATCATTCTCCCCTGCTCTGCCGGCGATTGGCGCAGGCAGGGGAGAATGATGAGTTACATTTAACCCCTTAATGAATGCTGATACACCTTTTAACAGCGGCAGTTAAGGGTACTTAAACCACGGCGCCACTTCTTAATGGCACCCGGCAACAATAGGAGATATTTTCCTATTGGTTCATTTTGATCACTGTGATAGACCCCTATCACAGTGATCAAAATAAAATAATAGTAAATCAAACCCCCCTTTATCACACCCTTAATTAGGGAAAAATAATAAAATTAAAAAAATGCATTTATTTCCATTTCCCCATTAGGGTTAGAGTTAGGCTAAAGTTAGGGATAGGGTTGGCGCTAAAGTTAGGGTTAGGGTTGCGGCTAAAGTTAGGGTTAGCGTTGGGGCTAGAGGTGGGGTTAGGGTTGGGATTAGGGTTAAGGGTGTGTTAGGGTTAGGGTTGGAGTTAGAATTGGGGGGTTTCCACTGTTTAGGCACATCAGGTGCTCTCCAAATGCGACATAATGTCCAATCTCAATTCCAGCCAATTCTGTGTTGAAAAAGTCAAATGGTGCTCCTTCCCTTCCAAGCTCTGCTGTGCGCCCAAACAGTGGTTCATCCCCACATACGTGGTATCAGCATAGTCAGGACAAATTGTACAACAACATTTGGGGTCCAATTTCTCCTGTTACCCTTGTGAAAATAAAAATTGAGGGCAAAAATATAATTTTCGTAAAAAAAATGATTTTTTATTTTTACGGCTCTGCGTTATAAACTTCTGTGAAGCACTGGGAGTTCAAAATGTTCACCACACATCTAGATAAGGTTCTTAGGTGGTCTACTTTCCAAAATGGTGTCAGTTGTGGGGGGGTTTCCACTGTTTAGGCACATCAGGGGCTCTCCAAACGTGACATGGCGTTCGATCTCAATTCCAGACAATTTTGCATTGAAAAGTCAAACGGCGCACCTTCCCTTCCAAGCTCTGCCATGAGCCCAAACAGTAGTTTACCTGCATATATGGGGTATCAGCGTACTCAGGACAAATTGTACAACAACTTTTCGGGTCCAATTTCTCCTGTTACCCTTTGTAAAATAAAAAAATTGCATCTGAATTAAATTTTTGTGAAAAAAAGTTAAATGTTCATGTGGTTTTGAGCACCTTGAGGGGTGCAGTTTTTATAATGGTGTCACTTTTGGGTATTTTCTATCATATAGATCCCTCAAAGTGACTTCAAATGTGATGTGGTCCCTAAAAAAAAAATGGTGTTGTAAAAATGAGAAATCGCTGGTCAACTTTTAACCCTTATAACTTCCTAACAAAAAAAAAATTGGTTCCAAAATTGTGCTGATGTAAAGTAAACGTGGGAAATGTTACTTATTAAGTATTTTGTGTGATATATCTCTGTGATTTAAGGGCATGAAAATTCAAAGTTGGAAAATTGTGAACTCTTCAAAATTTTCGCTAAATTTCCGTTTGTTTCACAAATAAACTCAAGTCATATCAAAGAAATTTTTACCACTATGATGAAGTACAATATGTCACCAGAAAACAATGTCAGAATCACCAGGATCTATGGAAGCGTTCCAGAGTTACTACCTCATAAAGGGACAGTGGTCAGAATTGTAAAAATTGGCCCGGTCATTAACATGCAAACCACCCTTGGGGGTAAAGGGGTTAATAATATGAGGCAACGACATTAGACATGTACATTGATCTTGTTACCTGGAAGGATATTATGTGCAGTAAACTAAAGTGTGATATTTGTAGGTTTTACTTCTCCAATGCAATCTGTGAATTTTCCTGCTAGTACAGTTGTGCTCAAAAGTTTACATACTCCGGCAGAATTTTTGCTTTCTTGGCATTTTTTCAGAGAATATGAATGATAACACCAAAACATTTTCTCCTCTCATGGTTAGTGGTTGGGTGAAGCCATTTATTGTCAAACTACTGTGTTTTCGCTTTTTAAATCATAATGACAACCCAAAACATCCAAATGACCCTGATCAAAAGTTTACATACCCTGGTGATTTTGGCCCGATAACATGCACAGAAGTTGACACAAATGGGTTTGAATGGTTAGTAAAGGTAACATCTTCACCTGTAACCTGTTTGCTTGTAATCAGTGTGTGTGTGCATAAGAGCTGAGTGATTTTCTGGGATCCAGACAGACTCTTGCATCTTTCATTCAGCCACTGATATTTCTGGATGGCAAGAGATGGGGAAAGCAAAAGAATTGTCAACAGATCTACGGGAAAAGGTAGTTGAACTGTATAAAACAGGAAAGGAATACAAAAAGATATCCAAGGAATTGATAATGGCAGTCACCAGCGTTCATACTGTGATTAACAAATGGAAAATCAGGAGCTCTGTAAAAACAAAACCAGGTCAGGGAGGCCAACAAAAATTTTGTCCACAACTGCCAGGAAAATTGTTCGGGAAGCAAAGAAAAACCCACAAATAACATCAGCTGAAATACTGGGCTCTCAGTCTCCTGACCTCAAGATCATTGAGCCACTCTGGGGATATCTCAAGCATGCAGTTCATGCTAGACAGCCCAGGAATTTATACGAACTGGAGGCTTTTTACCAAGAAGAGTGGGCAGCTTTACCATCTGAGAAAATAAAGAACCTCATCCACAACTACCACAAAAGACTTCAAGCTGTCATTGATGTTAGAGGGGGCAATACAGGGTATTAAGAAATGGGGTATGTGACCTTTTGATCAGGGTCATTTGGATGTTTTGGGTTGTCATTATGATTTAAAAAGAGAAAACACAGTAATTTGACAATAAATGGCTTCACCCAACCACTAACCATGAGTGGAGAAAAAGTTTTGGTGTTATCGTTCATATTCTCTGAAAAAAGGCCAATAAAGCAGAAATTCTGCCAGGGTATGTAAACTTTTGAGGACAACTGTATGTATGAAGTTTGCAAATAATACATGTCGATTTTCTTGCAGATCCTACAAATCCTGCAGAAGAATTTGCAGTAGAATTTTTCAATGATGCATGGTCATAGCTTTGAGGTTTCTATAAGCAGCACTTACTGATTATGACCCTGAATATTTTTTTATGGTGTTATGATCTTCTGAGATCCTGAGCTCTGTTCCCCCTTCGCCTTCTTGTGTGGCTTTGTATCCACTGTACGTATCTACGTATATTATACTATCTTATGAATCGGTGACTTGTGTTGTTTAATATGTGCTGCACTTATTTTTTTGTAATGGTAAGTGTCATGGTAGTGGTATGCTTTTATTAGAACTGTATTGTACAGTAGCCCTATTAGAATGAGAACTTGATGCTGTCATTCCTTTTGTGTGTCCATTAACTTTTTTTCTTATCATGAGTGTTTTTTTTAAATTATTTTTAACATACTATTATATAAGTTAGAGCTCATGTAGACGATCATATTGTCAGTCAGTGTGCGAGTCAATAAAATCACATTTGGCTCAGTGTTATTTTATTGGGCCGTGCACATGTCCCGATCTTTCCTCGGATAGAGTCTGTTTGAGGAAAAATCTCTGCATGTCCAATTTTGATCTGATATTCAGATCGCACTCAGCCATGCAAGTCAATGAGTCCGTGGAAGCTGGCGGACTGCATTCGGATGACATCTCAGTGCAGTCCGATTTTTGTGGACTGAGACAATGGAGAAGATGGAAACTTTTTTTTCCTCCATCTTTTCATCTGTTGGGACACTATACTCACATTCTGATCAGAATGCAGGTGACAAAAAATGTCTGCATACAACCTAATGCAAACAATAATACAAAAAAACAGAATATAGAATTGTGTCCCAAAATATTTTAAGACTGTCCGGTGGGTAACAGTGGTGGGTGCAGAGACTCAAATGGAATAGTTATGCCCAGCTGTCAAATCATTCATACATTGCCAGGAGGAACAAGTGTGGGACATCATAGAGTTGTAAGAAAAGATGTCTCAGAACTGTTATTTTATGTAAAATTGATGTGTCAGTGCTGGGGTAATAATAGATTGGCTTAATACCTAATTATAATATTAATTATAATACATAACAAATGTAATTTTTATATAGCTACTGATACATTCTGCATATTAAACTGGTTAGAACAAGATCCCAAGAAAACTGATTTCTTGCTCTCCGCGTCTTCTGAATGATCCCATATCATTCTCGAGCCTTAACTAATAACATCCAGTGCTTAATAACCTGAGTATGTGTAATTTAGATTGCTTTGTACTGTCTCTGCTCCGATTAATGATGCATGGCGCATTTCATATCATTCCACCTGGATTTCATACTGCACGGAGGAGAACTCAGGACCTCAAACATATAATTGTGTTAGCGTAATGTATCATTAATATTTACGGCATTAATGGATATTCGTGGCAATCTCATGAAAATGAGAATGTTTATCGGAGCACATATGTGACAGTGATTTACAGTAGATTTATACCGTATTATGTTTTTCATTAGTGAATGACAATTAGAATATGGAGTGGATTTCGGGCAGAAAAGTCCTTTTCTCTGACCTCTGCTTTATTAGGTTACGCTACATTTAAAGGCAATGGGAATAGGTTGAAGGTAAAAAAAATAGATGTTTTAATTTGATTAAACTACCCTACATATACCATGAAATGTTATATAGTTAACCCCGTCCAGCACAAATGTGTTAACGTCATAAATCCTCTATGTATTATTTTGTGACCATATATTTTTCCGCATATGATTATAACAGGACCAAGTCATCATTGCTTTAGCGCCTTTTTTTTCCCGTGAATTATTTTATTTTCACCTTATTTCTGATTTCATTTGTGCCTTATTTTAAAAGGGGTTTTCCACTAGTCTTTCAGCCCCTTCTCAATCAATATATTCCCCATGTAAATTAATAGCAGCTATACCCACCTCTGGATCTCCTGGTGTCTGATCTCCCAGGGCTCACTTGACATTATGTCACGTGAGCCCTGCTTCTGATCAGCAGCTGACAATGGGTGGCTTAATTCCTGCTTCCTTTGGATGAAACTGAATCACTGAAGAAGTGAGAACTACTGCTGCTTTCATGCATCCTCCAGATGTTAGCTATGTCTGAAGGAAATGAGAGTGAATTGGCTCATTAGAGGCTGATGATTGGCTACAGGGCTCACATGAGACCCGGTGCTCACATTGCTGGAACGGCACCAGAGGTGAGTACCGGTTGTTTTTATTTTACGTGGGGAAGTATAGTAATTCAGAAATGGCTGTTTAAGTCATGGACAACACCTTTAAACTTAACGTTACCTTATTTCATCGAGCTGTTTTATGGGCATGGGTTTAGTTATCCAAATGCTTCAAGCTAATTAATTATGACATTTTGAAATGACTCAAAATGTTTGCACATTTGTATTTCAGTACCTTTGTAGAAGTCTGTAAAATCTACTTTTTTTTGCGCTGATGAAGAATAAATTGTGAAATTTTAAAGCCTATTAAAAGGATTGTACTACTTTATCCTTTACGAAGGTACAACCAAAATAAGCGAAAGAGACAGAAAATAAGCATATTTGAATTTGTGCCAATTCATCAACAATTCTGCACCAATGTAAAGACAAAAAAAGCCTTAAAGGAAATGTCCTACTTGGACTACCCCTTCACATTCCACATGTTTGGCCCTGATTAAATGAAAACACATATTCGCCTCCCATGATGTCAGTATAAGTGTTTTTATTTTATCGAGGTCAAACATGGGGCATGAGAAGGGGTTGTCCTAGTAGTGGAGAACACCTTTAAAACCCCCCCACAAATGATGACTAGGAGACAATATGCTGATTTATTTTCTAATATGTAATTATAGTCCTTGGAGATTTATTCCATACACTGATGCTGTGATTCATCATTTGCAATTGTTTAAAAAGTTTATTTTTTGTCCTGCTTTCTTTTTTTTTTGCCCTGGCAGATTTTCAGGCAGATTCCTCAATCTATCACACAATGTTTGATGAATTATGAGCAAATTCAAAGACTTTTTCTTGCTTGTTTTTCCAGTAAAAATTTACATGTTGCATTTTAGACTTCAACTGTACAAAAAAAGAAAAATGAACTACAACAATTCCAATGTTAAAACAAAATTCAAAACAATCATAATTAGCATAAACGGCCAGGAACATATAAATAATAATAGTTCCCCCACCAATAACACAGACTAATAATAAAAGTGGAGTACTCACAAGAACATACGAGAAAGAAAAAAAGTGGAGTAACCATAAACCACAACAACCAATGTGAAAGAAATAAGATCAAATCTTTATTGACTTAACATTAAAAAATATCAGACATTTATCAATACATATGAGGTGCAATAGGGAAAAAATCATTCTGGATAACAGAGCAGGTAACCACCCCTACATATAAAGAGAGTGATAATGAACCAAAGGACCACAAATAAATATAATTATTGCGCTCAAAATGCCATAAATATCATCTCATTATCTCATAAAAGGCCCAAAAGTGCTGCATGCAAAATAATGCCACAGATAACGGCGAGATGTGCTTCAAAGAAGTCCCAATTAATCACACCAGGATAATACCTGGCATCTAGCCGCTAATATCACTCACCCATAATAAAGATGTAGAGTAGGGGAGACGTCCTGCTAGACCCCGACGCTCGTTTCGTCACGGCTTTCTCAAGGGGAAGTGTCTATCTGGCATAATCCACCCATATATGTATACCGCATCCCCGGTGTGGATAATCAAAGCGGCGCATGCCCAATGGGACCGAGCGGTATCAGCACGATGACTCACCGCCGTCTCTGAGTCGCACACAGAGGTGGTAAATTTACCACTCAGACGTCATCAATATGCGCGCGACTCATTTTATGACGGCCAGGCCATCGCGCACCAAAACGGTCTCTATGGAGAAAATGTTTGAACAACAAGCTAGGGATCTTGGTCAGCGGTTTAGGGATAGAGGATATAGTAATAGATGCATTAAGCAGGGATACCAAAGGGCTAGACGAACCCCACGTGCCAGTCTATTGACTAATTCTGCCAATGCTAGGTATGATAAGAATACGGATGCGATTTGTTTTGTTTCCACATTGATCTGTCAGTGGAATCGTATTCGAGATATCCTTGCTAAATGCTGACCTATTTTACATTCTCACCCATCTTTATTATGGGTGAGTGATATTAGCGGCTAGATGCCAGGTATTATCCTGGTGTGATTAATTGGGACTTCTTTGAAGCACATCTCGCCGTTATCTGTGGCATTATTTTGCATGCAGCACTTCTGGGCCTTTTATGAGATAATGAGATGATATTTATGGCATTTTGAGCGCAGTAATTATATTTATTTGTGGTCCTTTGGTTCATTATCACTCTCTTTATATGTAGGGGTGGTTACCTGCTCTGTTATCCAGAATGATTTTTTCCCTATTGCACCTCATATGTATTGATAAATGTCTGATATTTTTTAATGTTAAGTCAATAAAGATTTGATCTTATTTCTTTCACATTAGTTGTTGTGGTTTATGGTTACTCCGCTTTTTTTCTTTCTCGTAACAATTCCAATGTGGAGTATATTGCCGGCCAATAAATGTGCAAGTTTTTAAAAGATCACAAATGATGAAGTAGTCAAATGCAGTTGGCGTTGGCTAACCATGCTCACATTAAAAGAAAAAGAGATGTTAAAAAGGTTCAAAAAAGATGCAACATAATAAATAAGAAAAAAAAAACAAAAAACAAACAAAGACACGCTTTAAAAAAGTTGCAAATACATCGATGAGTTGGGGCAACGTGTGCAGTCGCCCAGGGGCCCACTTTCACCTGCAAATCAGCAAGCAGGTCCCGACACACACACAAATAGGGGCCCATAAACTATTCTTCCACAGGGGGCCTTTTCTGTCTGTGTCTGCCGTTGGGCTAAGATAATAGTTGAGCTGCACAATGGCATTAAAAATGTAAAATAATTAATGAGTTAACGTGTGTTCACCCTCTTAGCTCCCGGCGGTTCTAACACCACGTCACCAATATCTATTTACGCTTGATGCAGATGTCACAGGTTGTCCATCCCACACAATGTCTGCAGCCAATCACTGGCTCCAGTCATCTCGGACGGTATATATCTGATGACAGTGATTGGCTACAGACATAATCTCAGATTTATAGTCATTCACATCTGCAACCAAAGTAAACATCTGCTTCGAGGATGCTGCACTCCTCCCTCATGTGCTGTGCTCCTCCCTCATGTGGTACGCTCCTCCCTCATGTGGTACGCTCCTCCCTCATGTGGTGCTCTCCTCCCTCATGTGCTGCTCACTTATCTGTCATCTTTTCATTGATCGGTGTTGGGATCAGGGTCACCACTGATCTACAGGTATGAAAAGTACCTAAAAATATAAAAGACAATTAAAAGTTTGCTCTTTTAGGCTATGTTCCCACGATGAGTATTCGGTGAGTTTTTAATGCTGCAGATTTTCTGCACCCAACATATAAATTAGATTGCTAACATTTTTTGTTGCGTTTTTGACTCTTTTTGGTGTATGATGCTTTAAATAAAGCTGCTTTGTTTTTGTTACTTCCTGATATTTGGCTTTGACAAAACTTTACTGCTAAAGTGATGTGCAAATTACATGCGTTTTTAGTCTGCCACATAAAAAACTGATTGAGAAACATAGCCTTAAATCAAAAAGCAACATAATAATAATAGTAGTCATATCTTACCAATATAACATAGAATGATCATACAAAGTTACATTGCCGCACGCTTGGGATATTGTTGAAGACTTGCTGATTCAGTGACAACTTGCTTTCTCTCATGCTATTATTGAACCAATTTGAGTCTTAAAATAGTTGTCAGAGGAGTAAGTAATTTTCACAAACTGCAATCAAAGCAATGCTCACCTCTCCAGCCATCACTGCACATGTCCCTACATGTCCTGATGACATTCTGGCACAGGAACATGTGACCTCTGCAGCCAATCATTGGCCACAGTGGTGATCTACTACAACCTCTTTTAAAAAGACTGGTCAGGTGGGAGTGCAGTCCAATCTGCATGCAAATTGGTATATAGCAGAAGGAGGTAAGCAGATACATCTACATTTTGTTGGAAAAGATTCAGTGTAGCTTGTTTTTTATTCATTGAAATTGATGGGTTGAAATCTGGGTCCAGTGGGAGTCTCTACTCAGTGATTAACAGCTATCTCTGTATATATAATCGTACAGAAAAGAATGCCGTCGCCCATTGGACTACTAATGGGGTTTCATTTAATAAAATATAACATAAGTCTTATTCAGATGTTCGTTTTTAACGTTCATGAAAATTATGGAGACTTGCCTGAAAATCACGAACATCTGAACGAATTTGTCATAACCAGAATAATATAGTGATAATCCAGAATGTTTTGATAATCCAGCATTTAACCGGTTCTATTGTTGCCATATTATAGAAATGTTCCTATATAATAATAATAATAATTTTTATTTATATAGCGCCAACATATTCCGCTGCACTTTACAATTAAGCGGGGACATGTACAGACAATAAATTCAATACAAGTTAAGACAATTTAAACAGTGACATTAGGAGTGAGGTCCCTGCTCGCAAGCTTACAATCTACAAGGAAATGGGGGGGACACAGTAGGTGAAAAGTGTTTGTTAATTCAGGTCTGGCAATTATAATAAATAGGGATTTTCAGATAAAGCTACATGATCCGGTCATCAGCCCGTGTGTTTAAGTGCAATAGTCAAGTATCAAGTGCAGTTATCGTGTGCATGGAGGGTGTGGAGACAGATGAATAGTAGAGTGCAGATTCAGAATAATATTTGGAAGGAGGGAACAGGGCAAAGTTAGTTTACTGAGTAGTTGATGTGGTAGGCTTGTTTGGGGAGATAGGTTTTCAAAGCGAGCTAGAATAGGTCGGGGCTAGGTATCAGTCTGATCGTCTGGGGAAGTGCATTCCAGAGAGCTGGCGCAGCACGAGACAAGTCTTGGAGAGGAGGTGCGAGGTTCGGATTACGGGGGATGTTAGTCTTAGGTCATTTGTAGAACGGAGGGCACGTGTAGGGCGATAGACAGAGATGAGAGAGGAGATATAAGGCGGTGCAGAACAGTGGAGAGCTTTGTGGGTGAGAGAGATGAGCTTATACTGGACCCTGTAGCGAATAGGTAGCCAGTGTAATGACTGGCACAAGATGGAGGCATCGGTGAAGCGGCTGGACAGAAATATGACCCTGGCTGCCGCATTCAAGATGGATTGGAGAAGAGAAAGTTTGGTAAGAGGGAGACTGATCAGAAGAGAGTTGCAGTAGTCCAGACGAGAATGAATAAGAGCAACAGTAAGAGTCTTAGCAGTTTCAAAGGTGAGAAAAGGTCGGATTCTGGAGATGTTTTTAAGATGCAGGTGACAAGAGCGAGTCAGTGATTGGATATAGGGAGTAAAGGAAAGTTCGGTGTCGAACATGACCCCAAGACAGCGGGCATGCTGCTTGGGAGTTATGGTTGAACCCTCCAGGGTTATTTCGATGTTAGGTAGAGTGAGGTTAGTAGAGGGGAGAAACACAAGAAGTTCAGTTTTGGAGAGATTTAGTTTCAGATAGAGGGAGGACATGATGATAGAGACAGCAGACAGACAATCCTTGGTATTTTGAATTAGGGTAAGGGTGATATCAGGGGAAGAAATGTATAATTGGGTGTCATCAGCATAGAGATGATACTGGAACCCAAATCTGCAGATTGTTTGTCCAATAGGGGCAGTGTATAGAGAGAAGAGGAGGGGGCCTATATTTATATAAAAATGTAATGTACTTGAAGGGGTTATCTCAGGACAAACATTAATGATATATTACTAGCGTGTGCTATCAATGGATCAATGTCCTATTTCAGATACCCCCAATGATTCATAGAAGAAAGTGTTTGTGAAACTAGGAAAGTACAGCGCCATTAGGTCTTCGTCAACACTGCTCGACTTTCCCTGATTGGCTATACAGCCTCTAGAAAAAGCAGACGGGATCAAGCAGAAGAAAAGGTGTCACGGCCTTTTCCTAGTGTTTTTTTCCTAGTGCTTTTGCCACTTCATTCTAGTGATTGGCAATGCTCACAGCCATTGGATTCCATTAACTGGTCCATAAATGGGAACTGTATCAACAAACTTTGCAATAGTACAAGCAAATTAATTTTGTTTCTTTCTCTACTTTTATTCCACTTCTCCTCCAAACATACCCTCTTCCACCACCTGAACTCACCATTGACTCTGAAAAAAATCTCAAATCTATCTTTCTCAAGACAACAGACTGCCAGCACAGTAAGGTGTTAGATTACATCTCCTATTATACTCTAAGGAGACAAAAGGGGGAAGGAGGAGCAGAGTGTGAAGAAAAGCAGAGGGAGACACAGAAAAATCATGCTGAGATTTCTTGCACTCTTTTGCTTCACCTCAGAGCTGGATTCACAGCAACACTGCTCTGCACTGCTGTATATTTTCCTCCATGCTGCTGTTACTGTTTGTGTGCTAAATAACCAATGAAGAGCAGGAATCTATATTTGCTGTGCTTTGTGTGGGACACTAAGTAGCAACTAGTCTCCTCCCAAAAGATAAGAGTCAATTGTATATTTAAAGAAACAGAACTGGAAGCAATAGTTTAATCTGTGCCACTGTGGAGAAAGAATAAAGAGATGCAGATCCAAGTTTAAGTGGTTTAATTGTCAACACATTTCAAAGTTGTACAACCAGGGCCGCATCTATAATGGGGCAATTTGAGCCGTCGGCTCAGGCGGCATCAAGTCCGTGAAAAGAGGGGGCGGCAGCGCGGCGCCGCCCCCTGCAGTCAGTCAGATGATGTGCAATGCAGCCAACACCTACAATTTAGCCTCACCCTCTTCACGCTGGTGCTGCGGTAGCGTGCAGAGCCTTGTAATTTATGAGGTCACAGGAGGGAAGGAGTCAGGGCTCCCTGATCATGTGACCCCTGACTCCTCCTCTCCTGTGACCTCATCACAGGTCCTGTGCTTATCAGCCGTCAGTCTATCGATCATCTCCATCACTGCTCTGCTATCTTCTCTTCTCTGCCACAGGACCTGTGATGAGGTCACAGGAGGGGAGGAGTCGAGATCACATGACCAGGGGCCTCAGTGTACTATGCAAGACTCTGCTGTGCTGCGTGCTGAATAAGGGAAGTTTTATGTGTGGGGTCAGGGGGGTTTACAGGGTGGATGTAGCAGAGCCGCATGTGTGCGAGGTGTACGGAGCAGGGCCATGTGTGTGTGAGGTGTACGGAGCAGAGCCGCATGTGTATGGAGCAGAGCCGCGTGTATGAGGTGTATGGAGCAGAGCGGCATGTGTGTGAGGTGTATGGAGCGGAGCCGCACGTGTGCGAGGTGTACGGAGAAGAGCCATGTGTGTGCGAGGTGTACGGAGCAGACCCGTGTGTACAAGTTGTATGGAGCAGAGCCGCGCGTGTGCGAGGTGTACGGAGCGGAGCCGCACGTGTGCGAGGTGTACGGAGCGGAGCCATGTGTGTACGAGGTGTATGGAGAGGAGCCGCGCGTGTTCGAGGTGTACGGAGCGGAGCCACGCGTGTACGGGTTGTACAGAGTGGAGCCATGTGTGTACAAGGTGTACAGAGCGTGGCCACGTGTATACGTAGGTGTACGGAGCAGAGCCACATGTGTACGAGGTTTGCGGAGTGGAGCTATGTGTGTACTGAGTGGAGCCATGTGTGTGCGAGGTGTCCAGAGCAGAGCCGTGTGTGTACGAGGCATAAAAGGCGGAACCGTGTGTGTATGAGGTGTGCGGAGCCATACATGTACAAGGTGTATGGTGGGGAGCATCCATACCTCTCAGCGGGACAGTCCCGATTTTGAGAGAGAGTTTGCCCCTCTGCCCCGGCCGTGAGCTTACTTTTCCCGCGGACACAGGAGTAGACGGCGGAGGCCCGAGGAGCACTTTAAAATTCGCACATGACGTTCCACCGGAAGTGACGTGCTAGAAGCTGACCGGAAATGAGGTAATTTCGGGAGGAGATTGTGACGGAACCATGGAGGCACTTTGGGGAATGCTTCAGATCATTCACCGTGTCCTCCGACAGCGCAGATAGCGGGATCGCCTTGGACTCGGGGATGCCGGCCATGAGAGCAGATCATGATATGTCCTGCATCGGGAGGCTCAGGTGGGCACTAAAATGTGAGCCAGGCTGCTATGGTATCTTTATAGAATCTTTCTTTCTCTCTCCTTTCTTTCTCTAATCTTTCTTTTTTCTTTCTTTCTCTGTTCTTTCCTCTCTTTCTCTCTCTCTTCTTTCTTTCTCTCTGTTCTTTCTTTCTTTCCCCTCTTTCTTTCTCTCTCTAATCTTTCTTTTTCTTTCTATCTCTGATCTTTCTTTCTCTCTCTCTATGTTCTTCCTTTCTCTCACTTTGTTCTTCCTTTCTCTCTCTGCTCTCCTTCTTTCCCCTCATTCTTTCTTTCTCTCTTATTTCTTTCTTTCCTCTCTTTCTCTCTCTGTTCTTTTTCTCTCTGTTCTTTCTCTCTCTCTGTTCTCTTTCTTTCCCATCTTTCTTTCTCTTTCTCTGTTCTTTCTTTCTTTCCCCTATTTCTTTCTCTCTCTCTGTTCTTTCTTTCCCCTCTTTCTTTCTTTCTGTTGTTTATTTATTTCCCCTCTCTTTCTTTCTTTCTCTCTCCCTCTCTGTTCTTTCTTTCTCCTCTTTCTTTTTTTCTCTCTCTGTTCTTTTTTTCTGTCCACTCTTTCTTTCTTTCTCTGCTCTTTTTCTTTCTTTTTTCTTTCTCTCTGTTCTTTCTTTCTTTCCCCTCTTTTTTTTCTCTCTCTGTTCTTTCTTTCCCCTCTTTCTCTCTGTTCTTTCTTTCTCTTTCATTCCCCTCTTTCTTTATCTCTCTAATCTTTCTTTCTCTCTCTGTTCTTTCTCCCTCTCTGTTTTTCCTTTCTTTCTCTCTGTTCTTTCTTTATTTCTCTGTTCTCTTTCCTCTCTTTCTTTCTATTCTTTCTTTCTCTCTCTCTGTTCTTTCGCTCTCTCTGTGTTCTTTCTTTCTCTCTCTGTTCTTTCCCCTCTCTCTTTCTCTCTCTGTTCTTTCTTTCACCTTTCTTTCTTTCTCTATCTGTTGTTTTTTCTTTCCCCTCTCTTTCTTTCTTTCTTTCTTTCTTTCTTTCTTTCTTTCTCTGTCTGTTCCTTCTTTCCCCACTTTCTTTTTCTTTCTCTCTCTGTTCTTTCTTTCCCCTCTTTCTTTTTCTTTCTCTCTCTCTTCTTTCTTTCCCCTCTTTCTTTTTTTCTCTCTCTGTTCTTTTTTTCTGCCCCCTCTTTCTTTCTTTCTCTCTCTCTGTTCTTTTTTCATTCCCCTCTTTCTTTCTCTCTCTGTTCTTTCTTTCTCTCTCTGTTTCTTTCTTTCTTCTTTCTTTCTCTCTGTGTTCTTTCTTCCCCTCTTTCTCTCTCTTTGTTCTGTCTTTCTCTCTCTGTTTCTTTTTTCTCTTTCTCTGTTCTTTCTTTCTTTTCCTCAGTACCAGTCAATGTGCCCACAGTACCGGTAGAATAAGAGGGGTAGGAAATCTAGGTGGCACTGGTCACATTGAGCCTTTCATGCTTTTTACAGGTGTATAATCACCCTGAGCACCCCATAAAGTGGGCTATCCCCAGATAACAGGGTACAAACAAATCACTATTACTATCAGTCCAAATGGACAATTATATACGTAAAGTTAATGATGTCCCTGTGCCAAGCAGTGTGGAGGATCAGAATACACTGAGGAGACCAGAGCAGCGGGGTATGGTGAGAAGAATTATATGGGGCCCCTTATGCTGTATGAAGTAATATATGGTGCCCATTATACTGTATGAAGTAATATATGGGGCCCATTATACTGTATAAAGTAATATATGGGGCCCACTATGCTGTATGAAGTAATATATGGGGCCCATTATGCTGTATGAAGTAATATATGGGGCCCAATATACTGTATGGAGCATTATATGGGGCCCATAATACTGAAAGCAGTAATATATGGGGCCCATAATACTGTATGGAGCATAATGTAGGGATAGGGGATGACTTTCTGTTTGTTGTGGATCTGACCGCTGGGACCTCCATGACCCTGGGAAACGTAGCTTTGAAGAGCACCATGTAAATGGAGCTGTGGTCAATCATATGCACTGTGGCGCCATTCACATGTGGCTCTTCAAGTAACTCCTTTAAGAGAGTGATGAGGGGACAACAAAGTATAGCAAAAATTCACAGATTGGGGCTGATGAGTGTTATAGTTTGTGGGCTGGTAGGATTTGTGTGGCAGAGCTGCATTTTTGTCACAGTCCAGCAGTCCGGTCCTGTGCCAGGCCTACCATTGCCATTAATGACCCTTGTTCTGGATATTTCTGTGTTGTTCTTTTATGTGCATGTCATGGCGCTGACATCCATGTGTTTGGACACCTTTTTTTTCTATTTATCTAAATCAAAATGTCCACTATTGTACTCAGTTTTACATATAGATGTAAAAATTTACTTTGTGTGCGGAGGGGGCGTCATTTTGCTGTTCTCCTCAGGCAGCAGAGAGGCTAGGTTCACCCCTGTGTACAACTTTTTCATTAGGACAAAGCACGATATAGTCACAATCAGATTTCAGACAATCCCCACATGTATTTAGGCTGTCTAGCAGATGCAAATAATGCAGCTGCGGTGACACAAACTAAATCTACGAGCATGTCCAAGATACTCAGAAATCTTGAGTAACGAGCATACTCGCTCATCACTAAATTCTATGGGTCCATGAAAAAAATCTGTGATAGTGACAGTGCGCTGTGTTGCTGGCTCGTCACTTCTAATTAGAGACAGCGAAGGAGTGCACTGTCACTGTCCATTGAGAAGAATATTGCACAGTAAGAAGGGAGTTCAACCTGAGCATATGTCAGAATTGACAACCTGCACATGCTTAGTACAGCAGGGATTGGCTGAGTCCCTGAAATGGACATCACCGATGATGCTTTGTCTCTAGGTGGGGTCAGAGGCTGCAGCTGAGACCACAGCCTCTGCCCCATTATGATGTCCCATTTGAGTATTCCAGCATGCACTGGGGTTTCTCAAAAAAAGCATACTCAATATGGAAATAGTTAAAAATATATATGTGTATATATTGTGGTGTAGTGACCACTGTGTCCGCTAGGGGGCGCTGTGTGGGTGTCCCAGGACGAACGGATAGCCTTATCCAGAGTGGTAACAGGAGACGGGTGCTAAAGGATCGTTATGTAATTCAAGGTGGGTGGCCTTGGGATGGAGGCTTGCTTATGTGCTGATCAGCAGAGCTGATCTTTCGTTCCAATGTGTCAGGGAGAAGTCTCCAGGTAGCTGGTGAGACGGGCAGGACCAGTTACCTACAAACCCACCCAGGGGGTGTGTTTAAGAACGCTATTGTAAAGTGTGTATGAGTGGTTGAAGGACCTGTGATGAGGTCATAGCCATGTGACCCGGTGGGCGTGGCTACGGACCATATAAGGTGGCTAGGGTAGGTCACATGGAGTGAATGCAGAGACCCGGTTGGTTCATTTTGGAAGGTCCTGTCTGAGAGAGATGGGGCTGTCTTCCTGACAGCAAGTGAACGCTGTGGTAATGGTGACGTGTGCCTGATAGTTCCCTGGAGGGAATGAATGTCTGCACTGAGAAGCAGCCATGAGGTAAACTCGGACAGGGGATAGATCTGTGAGGCTGAAGAGCCTGTGTGCTGGACATGGCACAACCTGTGTTACCACAGGGATAACAGAGTGAAGCTCTGTCATGGACGCTATGCTGTTAATATGAACTTTATGTTGCTGGTCATGGTTTATGATGTTTTTATGGAAAACCTGTGCCGGATGTGATTTATTGGCTGCAAAGCGAGTATCCCCTACTTGAATGACAGCGCTACCTTAATATATACACTCACTGGCCACTTTATTAGGTACACCTGTCCAACTGTGTGTTAAGACTTAATTTCTAATCTGCCAATCACATGGCGGCAACTCAGTGCATTTAGGCATGTAGACATGGTCAAGACAATCTCCTGCAGTTCAAACCGAGCATCAGTATGGGGAAGAAAGGTGATTTGAGTGCCTTTGAACGTGGCATGATTGTTGGTGCCAGAAGGGCTGGTCTGAGTATTTCAGAAACTGCTGATCTACTGGGATTTTCACGCACAACCATCTCTAGGGTTTACAGAGAATGGTCCGAAAAAGAAAAAAAATCCAGTGAGCGGCAGTTCTGTGGCCGGAAATGCCTTGTTGATGCCAGAGGTCAGAGGAGAATGGGCAGACTGGTTCGAGCTGATAGAAAGGCAACAGTGACTCAAATTGCCACCCGTTACAACCAAGGTAGGCAGAAGAGCATCTCTGAACGCACAGTGTGTCGAACTTTGAGGCAGATGGGCTACAGCAGCAGAAGACCACACCGGGTACCACTCCTCTCAGCTAAGAACAGGAAACTGAGGCTACAATTTGCACAAGCTCATCGAAATTGGACAGTAGAAGATTGGAAAAACGTTGCCTGGTCTGATGAGTCTCGATTTCTGCTGCGACATTCGGATGGTAGGGTCAGAATTTGGCGTAAACAACATGAAAGCATGGATCCATCCTGCCTTGTATCAACGGTTCAGGCTGGTGGTGGTGGTGTCATGGTGTGGGGAATTTTTTCTTGGCACTCTTTGGGCCCCTTGGTACCAATTGAGCATCGTTGCAACGCCACAGCCTACCTGAGTATTGTTGCTGACCATGTCCATCCCTTTATGACCACAATGTACCCAACATGTGATGGCTACTTTCAGCAGGATAATGCGCCATGTCATAAAGCTCGAATCATCTCAGATTGGTTTCTTGAACATGACAATGAGTTCACTGTACTCAAATGGCCTCCTCAGTCACCAGATCTCAATCCAATAGAGCATCTTTGGGATGTGGTGGAACGGGAGATTCGCATCAGGGATGTGCAGCCGACAAATCTGCGCCAACTGTGTGATGCCATCATGTCAATATGGTCCAAAATCTCTGAGGAATGCTTCCAGCACCTTGTTGAATCTCTGCCACGAAGAATTGAGGCAGTTCTGAAGGCAAAAGGGGGTCCAACCCGTTACTAGCATGGTGTACCTAATAAAGTGGCCAGTGAGTGTATATAATCGGTTATATTACAGAGGGAAGGGACTTTTGAATTAAGCCATATTAGAAAAGCTATTATATTATTAAAATCGAGAGACATTTAGGATGAAAATCAATATTAATTTCGGACCACCCCTTTAACTCTGCGTCATGAACAATAGGCCTGATAGGCACAGCTCTGTCCTTATGGAGAGTGGATGTGACCTCTGTGACCTCTCAGGCTTTTTGCGCCTGAAGGTTCTTACTTTTGAAAGTTCGTACTTTCTAGGGGGTTTTTCATCACAATTGGTTATTTTGCTCGTTTTACGAAAGAATAATGCAAAGCTTGTGGATGTTTCACGGGAATAAGTAGGGTTTCCTTACAAATAGCCTCTGAGGGTTCTTTTTATTTTATTATGTTTATTAGATTTATGGTTATTAAATGCTTTTTTGCATTTGATTTTGTGTACTCTCCTTAAATACATCCACATTTAGGTCATTGATTACTTTTAGAGCCCAGAAACTCAGAGATAATTAGATATTTTCTTACTCGGAGTACCAGAGATGTGCCTGACCCAGGGTATAGCGCATGTACATAACTCTGAGCATGTAAGTAAAGTTCCAAAAGTTACACAGATTATTGTATAAATGAATATTGGGGACAAACTCTCCTATGCAGCATGGATATTTGGTGGCCTTGGAGTAACCGGCAGCACTGGGTGTTTTAGCTCTAGAAGAACTTTGCATTTGTAACTTTCCTGCTGCTCATATAATAATTAAAGACTAATCTAACAGGTCTCCGGTTACAAACGACAAGACTTTGTTCAGCTTTAAGTTTATGTAGATCTGTTCTAGGACTTTGTATATTATCCATGATACTGTACGGCGGGCTTATCACGGCGTGTCTCGCGTGGCATGGGCTTTGCATCAATTTCTATGTTTGGATCCTTTGGATGAGCAGAGGGTTATGAATGTCTCTGCAGCTCATTACCTTTAACACTGCAGTTACAACATTAATCTCTGTCCACGGATTCTGATTCCTCCACAACCAAATCACTCAAGTGCTACGAAAACCACTTGCCCTTTTTCACAGATATTTCTCTTCTTGACAGAGAGGTTCTGATACGTGGCCATTTTTATAGCTCTGCTGTAAAATACCAGCTGTCTGACACGCCAGTGACTCTTACAGAAAGGTGCTGCTGTGTTCGGCTTCAGCTGAAGATTTATGCGCCCTCACAGTTTTGTTATACCGGTGATATTAATATTTATTTGCATTCCTGCTGTTCCTTTCCTTTTATGCTATTTTCTACTGTAATCATTTTATAACGGGGGTTATAGGCAAATTCTTGAGCTGGACGTCTCTAATATAGATGTGTAATATCAAAATTTGCTATTTGGTTTAAGTTCCTTTCCTAATCATATATGGATATTCCATAGAGTATATCATCAATATTTGACAGAAAGGGGACCAACGCGTGGAGAATGCCGATTCCTTGACCCCCCCAAGCAGAGGTGAACAGTAGTAACCATGTCGAGGAAGAGTGTACATTGAAAAGT
Organism: Dendrobates tinctorius; assembly: GCF_039654945.1. Classification (NCBI taxonomy): domain Eukaryota; kingdom Metazoa; phylum Chordata; class Amphibia; order Anura; family Dendrobatidae; genus Dendrobates; species Dendrobates tinctorius. Next base: position 4,071,270 of record NW_027361724.1, read on the forward strand.
ACGCCACTGATGTTTCCACCATTAGGTGGGGATCCTAGAGGAGGATCATCTTCTCTAAGATAAAGGTTTGCAGTCTATGATGAGAAAACTAAATTTAAAAAATAGATAAATATAAGATATTCCGAACTTTAGAATTTATCACTTGTCCATAGGTGAGCTGCTAACTTGCTAATCACCCACCGATCAGGGCTCTGCAAAGGCCAGTCATGCGCACCACTGTGCCATTCATTTTGTATGGGACTGCCAGAGAAAGCCCACTACCGCATTTTCCAACAGTCCCATAGAGAATAAATGAAGTGGAGGTGCACATCCCCAGCCACCTCTCTCATGTAATGGGACTCTGCCGAATGGTCAGACCCAAGCTAACAGAGAGGTGATAGACTTTCAGCTAAATACAGATGGTATTGGATGATTACCTATATGTCACTTGTTCATACCGGCTCACTTCTTTGATAAGATGTAAATTAATTTTGGACATATCCTGTTTACAGAGATTTCGGTACAGAAGAGCAGCACATAGAGATGACCATCACCATCGCTGCTGACTCCAAGACCAAATCATGGACTGGGACAACCCCTTCTAGATCTAAATGTTTGATGCTAATAAAATAAAAAAACAAAACTCCCCTCCTGTGCCGACGCCGTTATAGTGGTGTCAGCACTCCTATTCCTGAGCTCTTGCGCGGTTTTTATGACACATGGTGCCGAGTGCCCAATCAGCACTGGCGTCACTGTCCCCGCCTTCGTATGAATTGAACATGAAGAGGAAGTCTGAACTACAACTGATCTCAGGACTTCCTCTTCCTGCTCAATTCAACAGGAGGCGGAGACAGTGAGGCCAGCGCTGATTGGACGTCAGGCTCTTGTGTCACAACAAATGCACGGGAGCCCCAGGAATGCCAGTGCTGACACCACTAGAACGGTGCCGGCACAGGAGGTGAGTATAAGCTTTTTTATTTTATCAGGGCCAAGCGTGGGGTATGAGAAGGGGTTGTCCAAATAGTGGACAACTTCTTTAAGTTCTGTTGACTGTTCACTTGCTTACAAATATAGGCACACAATATTAAGTTCTACTTTTAATGTTATGGGTGATCAACATTTCTTATTTTTATATTTTGTTTGTGAAATATGTGAATAGGTATTACTAAAAAGATAGGCTGCATCCAATCTATAGGAATCTTGTGAGAGCTCTTCAATTACAAAATGAAGAAGCTCAGCTAAGATTTCCTTGGTTCTAGAAAAAAGATGAGGAAGGAACTTCCAAGAAGTTAGAATTTCAGATTTACAACACACTGTAAATGAAGTCACTACCCTCCATGTTTGTGTATCTTTAAGAACATAATTAAGTTAGTGATAAGATTCATTTCTCATCTTAAGCATTAGCTGATTAGTTTTCCAAATTAGTAATTATATCCCTTCACAAACCTATATATTTTAGTTAATTATTCCTGAGCACGCTCTGATAGATGGCTTTCTTGATTTGCAATGAACCCCCTACGAGTCTTAAATAACTTATAATTGGTTCCTATTTAATTGATATTACAATCACATGTAAATTACATATTAATTACTTATTGACTTTGAGCACAACATTTTATAGGGTTTGGCCTGGATTTGATTTATCATAAATTAAAACGAATGTCACCTATTGCAGGACAGGTTCAGCATTTTCACTTGAAGACCAAACAGTAGATTTAGGAAAAATGTCATGCAAATATTGGTATATTTTCCACAAGTTTTGACGAAAGTGCGATTTCTGTGAAAAAATATTGTTTACGTCACTTTTCAAGTCCTTCGAGACAAGGTATTTTAGTTTTCATCTTTCCTTCTGTGCTTATTTTTCTGTGAGATGACTTGTCATTTCGAATGAAACCATTCACTTTACCATATAATGTGCTCAGAAAAAGGGAAAGCTAATTCTAAGGGCAGAAAATTTGGAATTTGGTTATAAAAAAACAACAAAACAGCAATTCTGCCAATTATTTTTTTGAGGGAACCAGACAGCTGATTCATGCTGTCCAAACCAGTAGCAGCATAAATCAAAGCTTGGCTAAACGACTGTTACTGTATTTCTGAAAAAATTTTTAGGAGATCCAGTCAAGGACTGGAGACCAAAGTAGTACAGTGTCGCCCCAGCCGGCTTGTTCCTTCGTGTGATTGATTGGTCTTTTGGTATAGGAGAGACCTGTCAATCATCTCTAGCAGCTCTGGGAGACGCCGACCGGGGATGGCGCTGGCATAGTCTCGTTTCTGACCATGATTCCCTGGCGGGTCTTCTAACTATATTTTTGCTGATAAGCCGCTACACTTAGGAGTTAGGTGATCCTTCTCTAAACTCTGCCTACACTTTGTATCGTGTTTCCTGCCATCAGAGACTTGAACCAGTATATTGAAAATCCTTTGAGATTGCTTTTGCAAGGATGGGATTGTATTTTTTGTATTTCCAGAACTTTTTTTCTGAGCAAATAAGAGATTGCAGCAGCACCCTGAATATTGCATTATGTGTTGTCCTGTACCTGCAAAGGAATTTGTACCTGAATATACAGAAAGACCTTTGTCTTTGCAAACTTGTTTCTACTGTTCTTCTTTGCGAACTTACTGTTACTCCAGTCCCCTCTAGTGGTCCAGCCATGAAGGAGAGCCAGACCGTAACATGTACATTGTTCTGTACATCCTCCCAATGCGCAAGGCATTAGTAGGGAACTACAAAGCAGCAATGATTATTGTTATTATATTTTTATTATTATTATTCATAACAATCATTTATTAGTTTTTAAATTAAGGAACATATTTGCACCGTTTTATTACATTTTATTTACTTTTTCTGTCTTTTTGTTAGAATTTTCTTTATACAATATAAAAACACATTGGAATACTTTTTAGGCTGGCAAGTGGTCCGCGTGTTTGGAGGGGGCTCAGAAGCTCAGCTACAGGTGCCATAGGCTAGGCTTTGTAAGAGACAGAGATTTTCATTACAGACTGCAATACTGTGGTGTGTGCTCGGTTCTGCAGGAAATAGCACAGTTATCCAGAGCACCGCTTGCACATTACTTAATTTTTCCCAACTACTACAATTCACCAGATGAAGGAAAAAAAGGTGGCATAGTGTCACTCTGCACAGTAACAGGATTGTCACCCCCATTTAAAACAGTATCCTAAAAAAATAAAATTAATACATGACTGCAGAAATAATATCCCTTAATTATCCCCTATAGTAATAATATCCCCCATCCTGGCCCCGTGTCTCATTCCTGGCTCCAGGAATATATTCTCCCATCCTGCCCTCATGAGCATCCATTCTGCCCCATGTGATGTCCTGTGATCCTGCCCCATCTGTCCAGTGATCCTGCCCCATCTGTCCCGTGATCCTGCCCCATCTGCCCCGTGATCCTGCCCCATCTGCCCCGTGATCCTGCTCCATCTGCCCCATGATCCTGCCCCATCTGCCTGCCCCATCTGTCTCCATTGTATCCATCCTGCACCATGTGTCTCCATACTGACCCATGTGTCTCCATACTGCCCCATGATCCTGCCCCATCTGTCTCCATTGTATCCATCCTGCACCATGTGTCTCCATCCTGTCCCATGTGTCTCCATCCTGTCCCTTCTGTTACCATCCTGCCCCATAATCCTGCCCCCTGTGTCTCCATCCTGCCCCCTGTGTCTCCATTCTTGCACCCTTTGTCTCCATTTTTGCCCCCTGTGTCTCCATTCTTGCCCCCTGTGTCTCAATTCTTGCCCCCTGTGTCTTCATTCTTCATCCTGTCTCCATTTTTGCCCCCTGTGTCTCTATTTTTGCCCCCTATGTCTCCATTCTTGATCCCTTTGTCTCCATTTTTGCCCCTATGTCTCCATTCTTGCCCCCTGTGTCTCAATTCTTGCCCGTGTTTCCATTCTTGCCCCTGTGTCTCCATTCTAGCCCCCTGTGTCTCCATTCTTCATCCTGTCTCTATTTTTCCCCGTGTCTCCATTCTTGCACCTGTGTCTCCATTCTTCCTCCTGTGTCTCCATTCTTGCCCCTGTCTCTCCATTCTTCCTCCTGTGTCTCCATTCTTGCCCCTGTGTCTCCATTTTTCTCCCTGTGTCTCAATTCTTGCCCCTGTGTCTCCATTCTTCCTCCTGTGTCTCCTTTCTTGCCCCTGTGTCTCCATGCTTCCTCCTGTGTCTCCATTCTTGCCCCCTGTGTCTCCATTCTTCCCCCTGTGTGTCTATTTTTGCCCATGTATTCATTCTTGCCCCTGTGTCTCCATTCTTCCCCCTGTGTTTCCATTCTTCCCCCTGTGTCTCCATTCTTCCCCCTGTGTCTCCATTCTTCCCCCGTGTCTCCATTCTTCCCCGTGTCTCCATTCTTCCCTGTGTCTCCATTCTTGCCCCCCTGTGTCTCCATTCTTCCTCCTGTGTCTCTATTCTTCCTCCTGTGTCTCCTTTCTTGCCCCTGTGTCTCCATGCTTCCTCCTGTGTCTCCATTCTTGCCCCCTGTGTCTCCATTCTTCCCCCTGTGTCTCTATTTTTGCACGTGTATTCATTCTTGCCCCGTGTCTCCATTCTTCCCCCTGTGTCTCCATTCTTCCCCCCGTGTCTCCATTCTTCCCCCTGTGTCTCCATTCTTCCCCCGTGTCTCCATTCTTCCCTGTGTCTCCATTCTTCCCCGTGTCTCCATACTTGCCCCCTGTGTCTCCATTCTTCCCCCTGTGTCTCCATTCTTCCTCCTGTGTCTCCATTCTTCCCCCTGTGTCTCTATTTTTGCATGTGTATTCATTCTTGCCCCGTGTCTCCATTCTTCCCCCTGTCTCCATTCTTCCCCCCGTGTCTCCATTCTTCCCCCTGTGTCTCCATTCTTCCCCCCGTGTCTCCATTCTTCCCCGTGTCTCCATTCTTCCCCGTGTCTCTATTCTTGCCCCCCTGTGTCTCCATTCTTCCTCCTGTGTCTCTATTCTTCCTCCTATGTCTCCTTTCTTGCCCCTGTCTCCATGCTTCCTCCTGTGTCTCCATTCTTGCCCCCTGTGTCTCCATTCTTCCCCCTGTGTCTCTATTTTTGCATGTGTATTCATACTTGCCCCGTGTCTCCATTCTTCCCCCTGTGTCTCCATTCTTCCCCCGTGTCTCCATTCTTCCCCATAATAAGGAAGAGGAACAGCATCCGGTCTGGGTGAAAAATTGTATCAAAAATTTATTCTGCCAGTATAAAGTACAACGTTTCGGCCATATTGTGGCCTTTTTCAAGTATAACATAACAGTACATATGGTGGCCTTTTATAGTGTGGCACAGCCAATCACCATCTAGGTAACACCCATCACAAAGAATCTATATATAAAATACATATAAATACATCCATCAGTTACATGTATATTCAATAACACAGCTTATCCAATCGTTAACAATGATAATCATAATCATATTAAAGATATTACAAAAACATCTCATATATAAACATCAATCCCCAAATCAGCCCACCAATAGTCGTAATGCATCAAAGGTATCCATAGAAATAACACACCAATCCCTTGCAGTAATACATATCCATATATGAACCGCCAATCCCTAGTCACATAATAGTGGCGCCAACCCCAATGGACCAATCCTGTGTGGACTCACAAATCCCTATATCGGCAGAGTTCCCTCTCCCCATATGACAGCATCAGCTAGAGCCAGGTCCCATCAGGAGCGCAGCCTGATGATGCGCGCTACATGGCCACAGCGAGCGCGCCGCCCATCCCCGCCCTGGCCCGGTCACGTGAAGACTCCATCACCGAACACCGCGCATGCGCGGTGCTATGTGAGGAATCAGCCACACGACCCGCCCACCGGGGAGGACCGCGCACGCGCAGAGGCCCAGAGCGCGCGATCACATACAACACTCCTTTGTAAACCCGCACATGCGCTGGTAGATAAGAGCAAATGTAAAGCCACATTTAAATTAATGAGTCCACACAAATAGACCAAAGATGCTCCCAAAAAAAGACATTTAGAATCAAAAAACCACATCCATGGTAAATTTAATAATATTCCGTACTTCATGAGATTCATAAATGTTGTATATTATATAAGGAGCAAAACTGGGATATTTACAAAAAAGAAAAAGAAAAAAAGAAAAAAAGGAAAAGAAGAGAAAAGAGGGCACGGGGAATGGCAGGCAAGAAACAACGACAAAATTCAAAAAGGACAACATCCTCTTCATGATTTCAGGACTGTTCAGTCCCCGTGTCCTCCACTCTTTCAAATGTATCACCTATAGACACTAAAAAATAAAAAATATTTAATTAAAAAACCATAATAGCCACATAAGTAAATATATATCCTAACAAAGAATAATGGCACAAGATGAGGGATTAGGTGACACAAGTATGCAAATTGTAATCCAAGTTCAAACCCCTTGGTTGCAACGTATCAAGAATCGATATCCATCTCAACTCCTTTTTTTTCCGCATCTTAACCCTATCACCCCCACGTCTTAATACAGGAACCCCATCTATCACTCTAAATCGTAACTGATTCACTGAATGTCTGCATTCTAAAAAATGCTTCGGAATCGGCAACTCCACTAGTTTAGTCCTAATCGTACTCTTATGCTTACTAATGCGAGCCCTAATCTCCATAGTAGTCTCTCCTATATACATAAGCCCACATGGGCACAAAATCAGGTAAATCACAAAACTTGACGAACACGTATACCTCTCCTTGATAGAAAACTTTTTTCCAGTTCGAGGGTGATTGAAACTGTCACCTTTTAACATATTACCACAACAGGCACGTCCCAAGCATGGAAAATTGTCCATCTTCGGAGGACATATTGTCCTTTGTATGTTAACTTTTGATGAACCAATATCTGACCTTACCAATCTATCTTTAAGATTATGTCCACGTCTATATGAAAGTAATGGCCTATCCACAAATTCTGATATCTGGGGTAGACCCTTCTGTAAGAGGCTCCAATGTTTGTTCAAGATACCTCCAATCCTGCCACTAACTGGACAATATGTTGAGACAAAAGGAACTCGTCTCTTAGGCCCTTTGATTTGCTTACGGTTAGAATCCTCTACCGATATATTTTGAGCCTTAACTTTATAAGAATTAACTCGATCCATCGGGTAACCCCTGTTAATAAATTTTGTACACATCTGATACAATCTTAGGTCCAACTTATCATCCTCTTTAACAATCCTCCGTACACGTAGCATTTGACTCCATGGTAGTGACTCCACCATCCGTCTTGGGTGATTACTATCAAATACCAACAGACTGTTCCTATCTGTCTCTTTTATAAAAAGATCGGTATATAGAAACTCATCTTTCTTATAAACCAACGTATCCAAAAATTGGACCTGATCATAAGAGTAGGTCAGTGTAAACTTCAACTCAGAGAATACATTGTTCAATTCATTTTGAAAATCAAGAAGATCTTCCAGACTACCATCCCAGATACAAAAAATATCGTCGATGTAGCGCCACCAGGCCTGGACATGGCACCAGTGGATGGAATTGTACACATACCGGTCCTCGAATACCGCCATATAGATGTTTGCATAAGTTGGGGCCACATTGGACCCCATGGCGGTACCGCGCAACTGTAGGTAATAATCATCCCCAAAGAGAAAATAATTTCTCCTGAGGATGAAACCTAACAGTGCTAGGACCAGCTGTGCACACTCTGATGCCATGTCCGAGCCTGTCAGCACCACATCGACGGCCTCCAAACCCCTATCATGCTCAATAGACGTATATAGAGAAACCACATCAAAGGATGCACTTGACACCAATATTATATACGCTACCCAAAATACATAAGAGTTTGGAGAATCCACCTGGGCGTCCCATAGTGTCTGGGAGGGGGTCACTATGTAATAAGGTTTCGATTTTTCTTGATAAAGTATTGCAACGTTTTGCTACCTCAGCACGGTCTTATATTGTGGACACAAATGATTTTCTACAGAAAATCAGTGACGTTAAGGTTACTCCTCACATGATACTTGCATCCTTTGATGTGGTTTCTCTATATACGTCTATTGAGCATGATAGGGGTTTGGAGGCCGTCGATGTGGTGCTGACAGGCTCGGACATGGCATCAGAGTGTGCACAGCTGGTCCTAGCACTGTTAGGTTTCATCCTCAGGAGAAATTATTTTCTCTTTGGGGATGATTATTACCTACAGTTGCGCGGTACCGCCATGGGGTCCAATGTGGCCCCAACTTATGCAAACATCTATATGGCGGTATTCGAGGACCGGTATGTGTACAATTCCATCCACTGGTGCCATGTCCGGGCCTGGTGGCACTACATCGACGATATTTTTTGTATCTGGGATGGTAGTCTGGAAGATCTTCTTGATTTTCAAAATGAATTGAACAATGTATTCTCTGAGTTGAAGTTTACACTGACCTACTCTTATGATCAGGTCCAATTTTTGGATACGTTGATTTATAAGAAAGATGAGTTTCTATATACCGATCTTTTTATAAAAGAGACAGATAGGAACAGTCTGTTGGTATTTGATAGTAATCACCCAAGACGGATGGTGGAGTCACTACCATGGAGTCAAATGCTACGTGTACGGAGGATTGTTAAAGAGGATGATAAGTTGGACCTAAGATTGGATCAGATGTGTACAAAATTTATTAACAGGGGTTACCCGATGGATCGAGTTAATTCTTATAACGTTAAGGCTCAAAATATATCGGTAGAGGATTCTAACCGTAAGCAAATCAAAGGGCCTAAGAGAAGAGTTCCTTTTGTCTCAACATATTGTCCAGTTAGTGGCAGGATTGGAGGTATCTTGAACAAACATTGGAGCCCCTTACAGAAGGGTCTACCCCAGATATCAGAATTTGTGGATAGGCCATTACTTTCATATAGACGTGGACATAATCTTAAAGATAGATTGGTAAGGTCAGATATTGGTTCATCAAAAGTTAACATACAAAGGACAATATGTCCTCCGAAGATGGGCAATTTTCCATGCTTGGGATGTGCCTGTTGTGGTAATATGTTAAAAGGTGACAGTTTCAATCACCCTCGAACTGGAAAAAAGTTTTCTATCAAGGAGAGGTATACGTGTTCGTCAAGTTTTGTGATTTACCTGATTTTGTGCCCATGTGGGCTTATGTATATAGGAGAGACTACTATGGAGATTAGGGCTCGCATTAGTAAGCATAAGAGTACGATTAGGACTAAACTAGTGGAGTTGCCGATTCCGAAGCATTTTTTAGAATGCAGACATTCAGTGAATCAGTTACGATTTAGAGTGATAGATGGGGTTCCTGTATTAAGACGTGGGGGTGATAGGGTTAAGATGCGGAAAAAAAAAAGTTGAGATGGATATCGATTCTTGATACGTTGCAACCAAGGGGTTTGAACTTGGATTACAATTTGCATACTTGTGTCACCTAATCCCTCATCTTGTGCCATTATTCTTTGTTAGGATATATATTTACTTATGTGGCTATTATGGTTTTTTAATTAAATATTTTTTATTTTTTAGTGTCTATAGGTGTTACATTTGAAAGAGTGGAGGACACGGGGACTGAACAGTCCTGAAATCATGAAGAGGATGTTGTCCTTTTTGAATTTTGTCGTTGTTTCTTGCCTGCCATTCCCCGTGCCCTCTTTTCTCTTCTTTTCCTTTTTTCCTTTTTTTCTTTTTCTTTTTTGTAAATATCCCAGTTTTGCTCCTTATATAATATACAACATTTATGAATCTCATGAAGTACGGAATATTATTAAATTTACCATGGATGTGGTTTTTTGATTCTAAATGTCTTTTTTTGGGAGCATCTTTGGTCTATTTGTGTGGACTCATTAATTTAAATGTGGCTTTACATTTGCTCTTATCTACCAGCGGATGTGCGGGTTTACAAAGGAGTGTTGTATGTGATCGCGCGCTCTGGGCCTCTGCGCGTGCGCGGTCCTCCCCGGTGGGCGGGTCGTGTGGCTGATTCCTCACATAGCACTGCGCATGCGCGGTGTTCGGTGATGGAGTCTTCACGTGACCGGGCCTGGGCGGGGATGGGCGGCGCGCTCGCTGTGGCCATGTAGCGCGCATCATCAGGCTGCGCTCCTGATGTGACCTGGCTCTAGCTGATGCTGTCATATGGGGAGAGGGAACTCTGCCGATATAGGGATTTGTGAGTCCACACAGGATTGGTCCATTGGGGTTGGCGCCACTATTATGTGACTAGGGATTGGCGGTTCATATATGGATATGTATTACTGCAAGGGATTGGTGTGTTATTTCTATGGATACCTTTGATGCATTACGACTATTGGTGGGCTGATTTGGGGATTGATGTTTATATATGAGATGTTTTTGTAATATCTTTAATATGATTATGATTATCATTGTTAACGATTGGATAAGCTGTGTTATTGAATATACATGTAACTGATGGATGTATTTATATGTATTTTATATATAGATTCTTTGTGATGGGTGTTACCTAGATGGTGATTGGCTGTGCCACACTATAAAAGGCCACCATATGTACTGTTATGTTATACTTGAAAAAGGCCACAATATGGCCGAAACGTTGTATTTTATACTGGCAGAATAAATTTTTGATACAATTTTTCACCCAGACCGGATGCTGTTCCTCTTCCTTATTTTGGACTATTGTTCATTTGGGTCCATGAACCTTTGAACTGGCATCCAATCCTCCGTTGTGCTGTCGGCTGCTTTTTGCTGTTTCCATTCTTCCCCATGTCTCCATTCTTCCCCCCATGTCTCCATTCTTCCCCGTGTCTCCATTCTTCCCCGTGTCTCCATTCTTCCTCCTGCGTCTCTATTCTTCCTCCTGTGTCTCCATTCTAGCTCCGTGTCTCCATACTTGCCCACTGTGTCTCCATTCTTCCCCCTGTGTCTCCATTCTTCCTCCTGTGTCTCTATTCTTGCCCCGTGTCTCAATTCTTTCTCTTGTGTCTCCATTCTTGCCCGTGTCTCCATTCTTTCCCCCTGTCTCCATTATTCCCCTTGTGTCTCCATTCTTCCTCCTGTGTCTCTATTCTTGCCCCCTGTGTCTCTATTCTTGCCCCCTGTGTCTCCATTCTTGCCGCCTGTGTCTCCATTCTTGCCTGTGTCTCTATTCTCCCCCCTGTCTCCATTCTTCTCCGTGTCTCCATTATTCCCCCTGTGTCTCTATTCTGCCCTCTGTGTCTCCATTCTTGCCCCCTGTCTCTATTATTCTCCTTGTTTCTCCATTCTTGCCCACTGTGTCTCCCATCCTGCCCTCGTGCCACTTTCAATAAAAATAAAAAACAAACTTTCTCCTTACCTTGCCGCGTTCCTGTGTCGATGTTCCCTCCATGCAGTTCAAGCGCGCACTCGCCGGAGAATGACAATGACATGATATGCCGGTGATGTGCGTGCTGATGTCAGCTGCCAGCCTCCGATTGGCTGGCAGCCTTTAACTATTGCCATGCGGGCCCGGGCCTGCATATCAACAAAGTTTAACTGAACTTGAGTCTCAGATATAGGTTCAGTTTCTGCACTGGCAGAATCCTGCTTCTGGGGCCCGATGACCAAAAGAGATGGGGCCCGATGCGGGCCCCCTCTGCTGATTGGGCCCCATACCCCAGTCAGGTCATTGATGCCCTGATGGTGGCCCTGCCCGTACTGCTCACCCTGGCCTACAGCTAAGAGAATCCATCTCATCAAATGAGCCCTTAACAGTATCTATGTAGTAACTGGCTCTGGTACCGTATTGATGTAGCAATCTTTTACTAACAACCCAATCAGATATTAGGGACTGTGTAAGTTAAGTAGGTTAAAGATGGACCATCTTTAAAGGGCTGGTACTCTGTTCTTGCCCCCCCATATTAAATTTGCCAGGCAACTTCTTGGCTTCTACATTGTATCCTAACTGTAACAACCCTGCCGACATCACTGCATGGCCTCCCATCCCCCGCCTACCTTACTCACTACTCCGGGCCATGCTGTGAGTTCTGTCTGCTGCCGGCTCCATGCTGAAAGCCTCTTGCCTCCTGCCTGCTCTCTGCATACTTTCTGGCTGTGTGCATAGGGGTCGGCACCGGCACTCTCTGGTTCTTCTAAAATCAGTGTGCACCTGCCTATGGTGTTCCCAGCCAATTACCAAGAGGCCTCTAGTATTTACGGCAGCTCCACCCAGTTGAAGCTGCCTGAGCAATGCCTTTACTCAGTGTCTTGCTGCTGAGTTGCCAGGTCCTGTCCTGTTTCTGCCTGCTCTGGGGACATCATACTCAGATCTGTTTCCGTGTGCTTATGTTATGTTTTCCGCCCACCAGGAGGCAGAATATCCTGGTCTCTGTATCCCTGTCTCTGTGCATTGATTCGTACCTTGACTTGTCTGAACTCCGTCCTATACCTGTGTCTGTCTTATTCCTGTCTCTGTGCCTTGCCCTTTACGTTGCCTTGTGTGTACTGTGTCCTATTCCTGTATCTTATCCTGTTCCTGACCTTGTCTGTACTTGGTCCTACCTCTTTCTGTTAGCCTCCTTGCCTGTGCCTTCTTTCCCTGCCGTGTCTATCCTTGTGTTCTCTCCGTTTGCCTGTGCTGCACACTCTTTCTGTTCTGCCTGTGCTCCACACTCTTGCGGTTCTGCCTGTGATCCGCACTCTTGCAGCTCTGCCTGTGCTCCGCTTTTGCTGCTGCAGAACCTCTTGCTGCAGCTTCTCTCCGCATACCTTGCGGTTCTGCCTTGCCTCGCTCTTGCTGCTGCAGAACCTCTTGCTGCAGCTTCTCTCCGCATACCTTGCGGTTCCGCCTTGCTTCGTTCTTGCTGCTGCAGAACACCTTGCTGCAGCTCCTCTCTGCATACCTGCGGTTCCGCTCTGCTCTCCCTCTCTGTGGCACCTGCTGCTGCAGAACCTCTTGCTGCAAAAGAACCTCTTGCTGCAAACTGCAGTTCCTCTTCACATACCTGCGGTTCCGCTCTGCTCTCCTTTTCTGTGGCACCTGCTGCTGCAGAACCTCTTGCTGCAAAATGCAGCTCCTCTCCGCAGCCTTGCGGTTCAATCCTGCTCCGTTCCTTTTCAGTTCTTCTCTGCTCCGCAATCCTGCGGTTTTGCTTCATTTACATTCCGTACCCTGTGAATCCTTGTCCTACCCATCTGTACTGGTTCCTGGACCAGTTCCTGCATCTTCAGTGTGAACTGTCCCTACCTGTTCACATATCCTCGTCCCAGTCCATGTCTCAGTCCTGTCACTACCGAGTCAGTTCCTGCCTGCCAGTGCTTCAGTCGTGCCCGCCTGCCTGCCAGTGCATCAGTCATGCCCGCCTGACTGCCAGTGCCTCAGCTGTGCCCACCTGCCTGCCAGTGCCTCAGCCGTGCCCGCCTGCCTGCCAGTGTCTCAGCCGTGCCCGCCTGCCTGCCAGTGTCTCAGCCGTGCCCGCATGCCTGCCAATGTCTCAAGCTGTGCCCGCTAGAGTACCCATCGTGTCAGTTTGTACTAGTCCGCACCTGCTTGCAGTATCCAGTCCCTCAGTGGGATCAGCAGCCACAGCCAGATACCACCCTTGAGTGGCACCTGGCACATACCTGCCACACAAGCCTGACCTCACCATCAGAGGCTCCAATGACCACAAAGGTAGCTGCTTAGTTATGCCCCTTCCAGGGTAGTCTGGTTTGTGGTCCAGTGGGGCCACATCCCCCACGCTCGCGCCAACCAGTCAGGGCACGAGCGTTACACTAATCTATTCATCTCTGATGAGTGTTCCCTCCTTGAGGCTGGTGATAATTTGTTATCCTGTAGATTTTAGATGACAATGAACACCTCAATACAAAAATCCGCTTAACTTCCACTGCATCACTAGTACATTTAGATCATTGAGCTCCAGAGTAATATTCCATCTGTCACCATAGCCGTGGCCTCTGGCATCATCCACCACCCTGGCATTCATTTTATCTACATATTCATCCCCACCCCTGGTTTGAATCATTCTTTTGTTAATTAACAATACAAAATAAAAAGTCTCAGTTGTATATACATTCAGCATGTTATCCGCTGGTCAGCAGTAAATATGAATGCAAATCTCCAAGCTGAATATTTTGTTATACAGTCACCAGGATAATTTCACTTTATGCCATTTCTTATGCCAGTACAAATTTGTAATAATGTAGAAAGCTGGGCATATGGAGAGAGTTGGTACACCATTGTCTGCTACATATTCCCCTATATTTTTTTTCTCTGCACTGAACTGGCTTGAAAACATAACATTTTGCAGAGACAGATGGAATGCAGTTAGTTCCCAAACTAAATGAATGAATAAATGTACAAACTCCAGGTTGTTATTGGCACAGAACATTGGACCAGTCAAGCTGCTCTGGTTTTCTTAAAGGGAAATTGCGGCTTTAACCAAAAGCTTTGGGTCGAATTTTCATAGATCCTACCTTAAAAGTTGAGCTTATTTGTGATCCTCATTATATGTGGTGAGACAATAGGAATATTCTGGGGATGCCTTTGTCTTAAAAACAATGTGCTGAATACAAAAAAGATAGCATACTTACCTCCCAGACCCCGGTGGAGCTCCTCCGCTCTAAGCGCTGTGTCTAAAGCCTTTCAATGGCTGATGGACTGCAGCCTTCGGAGTTCCATCAAAATGGATGTATGCTCTCATGGAACTGTGAAGGTCCACAGGACCAGGGAGAACAGCAGTCAGAGTGGAGGAGTGGCGTCTATTTGTTATCTTATTCAGCACATTGGTGGCATTCAAAATGGATTGTCCAGTACTAGACAACTCCTCTAAGTCCTGACTTAAAGGGGTTGACCACTACTTATACTTTATGGTCTCAAAGTGGGCAATGATGACTTCACCCTGGGCTTGCTAATTAGAAGAATTGGAAGGATAGTTTGTATCGGTAACTATTACCACTCAGACTCATGGATTACAGAGGGAGCCATTTTCCCTCCCAGTCTTTCTGGAGTTCCTTCAAGTGAAAAGGAGGTGGAAAATACATCAGGACAGAGACACCTTGTCAAAATTCTATATCGATGAACCCCACATTTACTTCGGAGGTATTTCCCTCTAAGGTGATTGTGAGTCATAATTAATACATGGTATTAGGTGCCAACCTCCAAACATAGAAAGGGACGAGATTATAGGGATACCTGAGGGACATTACTTATGGAATATTATCATTTGCTGTATCTACATATTTTATATGCTTACGTTACTATGCCATTGAACATGTTAATTAACAACATTTCAGAGTATTTTCTGTTTTTGACAGTAATTGATTAAACATCACTTTTACTTCCAGCAACTACAAAATATGTCCATGTACTATTTCATAGTCTCCTGGGTATTATATTAAGTAGTCTCTTCAACTCTTTTCTAAATTGGACTAATATTTAGTAACAGTGTCTTTCTATATTTTTTGACACTGGAACCAAACCCTCATCCTGATAATTTTATCATATATGTTTATGTATTGGTGGGTTATCATGTGTGGTTTGATGGTCTGTAATGTATCTAAGTATATAATTAAAGTTTGATTTTTACTATGGAATGGGTATAAAATTGTAATTATACTTAGTGTAAGCCCCCTTGCTAATTAGTAGAGGTTACAGGGCTGCCAACAGGTCGCAAGAGGTTCACAGGGCTCTGGTCTGGTCTGGTGTCACTTTTCTGTCTTGTTTAACTTCAACTCTACAAGTTGAAGATAATGATGGCCAAGAATGCAGTACCACATACCGTAGATATTACAATGTCATGTATTTAATGTCAGTTCCCATCTATATATACAGCCAAGGACAGGTATCTGCACATAACCAACTTAAATATAGAAGTAGAGCTCCCAGACAGGCAAGCCTGCACTCACTTTCACTTAACTACCTGTGTTACTAGCCTTACATTTTTCTTCCATTAGTACTCTATGAAACTTATGTTTGCATCATGTGAGCGGAGCTTGGAAAATAAAGGAGCTGTTGCATGAGGTATCAGGGCTCCCAGCAAAGAAGGCATACACCACTCCCTTAACCAACAGATCTTCATTAAAACTTCAATTCAAAGTTGTAAATGCTGGGCCAGAGCCTGATTCCTCATGCATGGACCATAGCTGACGGCTGCTGTGCTATTATAAATTGTTCTACTGTGGGTCACTTGATCAGTCAACTACCTGTGTTACTTTCCTTACATTCTTCTACCAATAGTACTGTATGAAACTGACATTTGTGCTATCTGAGTGTGATTGGAAACAATAAAATAGGTGTTGCATGAGATATCAGGGCTCCCAGAAAAGAAGGCTTACACTGATCCCTTAACCAACAGGTCCTCATTGAAACTTTAATTTAAAGCTGTAAATGCTGGGCCAGACTCTGATACCTCATGCATGGCCCATGGCTGCTGCTGTGTCATTAGCAAATTTCTACTGTGGGTCAAGTGATGCCACTTTTCATGGTGTCTGCCCCTAATTTTACCTGTTTTGGAAGCTTTTTGTCATTCCTTAAGGTGTTATGTATATGCCTGGTTTGGCCTCCCATTGAATTTAATGGGGTTCAGGTATGTTCGTTGAACCGTTTGGCAAACGTTCAACGAACATCGGGACTTTCGATGAACCGAACCAAATCTTGAATGGTTCGCTCATCTTCAGTGACAGATTCCCTTTAACTTAGAGTACCATAACAGGGTATTGGAAAATTAGTTTTTTTCAACCAAATAACCCTTCTAAATATTTTGCAACGATGTAATTATATGGACTCCGGATCAATACAGTGATATTTTTTTTATTATTTCTATGAGAAAAAGAACAAATAAAAACAGAGTCATAAATGTCATCTTCAAAACATGCTGCTTAAAAACAAGACTGAATATAACAAAGTACAACCTAACATAAATGGTGGTGTAGAATCTGGAAAAAATAAGATAACAAACTTAGTGGCACAATAATAGCCGGAGATTGTCATATACCGTGACCACAAGTCGGGTTACAATGGGAAAAGTAGGTGCATGTTAGATAGTTATGAGAAATGCATTGTATGTATGTGTTTGCAGAACAGGAATACACACGCGTGTATAATTATAATCAAGGTGTACAACAATATAGCTATAGAACTAGAACTTGCAATGTCCGACATGCAAGATAGAACATACATTCAAACTCAGACGTAAAGGGTCCAAATAAACTTGCAAAAAATAGAATTCACGTATTGAGAACAGTCACATTCAAGAGTGCAACATCGGCACCGACCTGTGAGAAGTATCCAAAGTAAAATATCATGTAGCTGACCACCGTTAAGTTCTCATGTATCCTCTTCTAGTTGCTAATTCTACAGAAGGTATGAACAAAAATTCCTAATATAAGTGAAATCATAGTAGTGTGCATGCACAGAGGAGGAAGCCAATTTGTGCGCTGACCAAATATTCTTCAGAATTATGACTGGTGTGTAAAGGAGTTGATAAAGTAGGTCCAAACAAATTTTCATTTTCTTTTTAAGATTTTTAGTAAATTATGTGATACTCGAGGACTTTACAACTGAACAGGACTAGATGTGAACAAATTTCCTGAAAATCATTTGAGGCAGACCCGCTGAATCGGCCACCAAAATTTGATTCAGTCCTAATTAAATTTGTCATGCGGTCCACAAAATTGTCTGATCTTGATCTGGTTCTCAGACTGCAAAATTGCTAATGCAAGTTAACGGCTCAGTAAAAAAAATTAGACAGCAGTCAGGTGCCATCCATGTGCTGTCCATTTTACAAGGGCTGTTTCGTAGGAGAAGCTTTAGAAACCGTCAACATTTTTTTCCGAGAAAACCTGATGAAACTCTAACGAAACTCAAAAGTTAAAAACTGACGTATTGACCAAGCTCCGATGACACTCCCATAAAAAACAATAAAACTTGGACCGTTTTTGTATATGAGAAAAATAGCTGACATCTGATTAAGTTCTTATAAACAAAGGGCAGGAAAGAAGTTAAAAATTATACAAATTTGCTGTCCTAGGCCCGCAAGGCACCTGTCCTGCCACTGCAGCTCCCCATTAAGTCCTCTGCTTGCTCGCTCCGGTGATTCTTCACTGTATGGATCTTCATGGTTACATATAAGCCTAACGTTGGACGTTCCAAAGAGCCGAGAGAGCGAGCGGAGGTCAGTATACACTTTTATTGTTTTTTAACCTCTTTACAAAAGAATAAAGATTCCAAAGAACTGCTGCTGGCCTATTAACATATTTCTGTATTTGTGAAGAGTCCCAAAAATTGTAAAGCATTTGATTGGTTACAAATCAATCCACTGATCACTTTACAAGGCCATTAAAACCATTAAAAATGTCCCTTACATAAATTTTTAATTACAAAGCTGATAAAAGGGCGTAGTCTCATCATTTGTTTCCAGGAGTGCACTGCTTGCTGGCCTCCCGGCGTTCTGCTTGCCAGGGCCGGTGCACTCTGGCTTGATTGACCATATTGACCACTGGCATTACTATGCTGCTGGCCCGAATTGTGTGTTCTCCAATACTGCAAGCAGAGACAGATTTTCCCTCTACTGAGGTGGAAGACCACGGTGACAGCGAAACTGGCCAGAACCAGTGATTCTGCCAGCCTCAGAGCAGCGCTTACAATCTCTATGGAAAGGAGCTTGCAAGTGATGCGCTCCTTGAATATGTAATGAGAAGTAAATAATAAAATTAAAAATCCCTTCATTCTTGACATTGGAGTTTGTTTTTTGTTTTTTTTAAACAAGCAGATTGCAAAGTACCATAGATTGCTTTTACAAGCACTTTGCAATTTTACCCATTGAATGTACTGAAATTAACCCTTTAAGCTTTTTTTAATGGGATTCTAAACCAAAACAGAATACATTAGTGAATTGTGGGCAGCCGATTAAACTAACACTTTGTGTGTTTGATAACATTTATTACAATATTGCCTGACTTGCTTAGCATGGGAAGTTTTAACTAATACTAAGGGACTTACCAACTAAGGAGACAAGGGTTTGGTTACATGCAGCTGATCATGCTGAGACTTTCTGCTGGGTACGAGGCAGAAAGAGCTGCTTCATGTATAGTCTATACGCAGAGCTGTTCACGTGGCTGCTACAGACTACACGCAGTGAGATAAACGTGCACTAAAGCTGGACAATTTTGCATTTGTGCTTGCAACCTTTTTAAGCGTAATATTATAATCATTAAAGCGAACTTGTCACCAGGTTTGGTTAATATGACAAGTGGCCATCACCTTTCAGGGCTGATATACAGTAATCTATAATGCTGTATATCTGCCCCAATCCAACCTGTAAGAGAAGAAAAATAACTTATATTATACTCGCCCTTTGAGGTCTGATCCGATGGGTGTCGCCAGTTTTGGTTTTTCGCTGGCACCAGGAAATGTCAAAGAGCCACTGGTCTTGGTCCGTCGCATCCCATTTTCTTACATTCGCTGTCCTCATTCTTGCTCCGTGTGGATGATGCGTCCCTGCGTCATCCACACAGTCTCTCTAGCATCGCGTTCTTGTGCAGGCGTACTTCTCTGCCTTGTTGAGGGAAGAGCAAAGTACTGCAGTGCGCAGACGCCGGGAAAGGTCTAAGAGCCGCTGTTCTTAGTCTGGCGCCTCCCATCTTCTTACGATCGCTGCCCTCTTGTTGCCCACAACAGGGCAGAGAAGTACGCCTGTGCAGGAGCACAATGCCGGGGAGACTGTATGACGCAGCAACACGTCATCCACACCAAGCAAGAAGGAGGACGGTGAGTGTAGGAAGATGGGAGGCGCCGGACCAAGACCAGCGACACCCCTCGTAACGGACCTCCCCGCAGGTGAATATTATAAAACTTATTTTTCTTCTTACAGGTCAGGTTGGGGGCACATATACAGCATTATAGAAAGTTGAAAATCAGACCTGAAAGGCGGTGGGCATATCTCATATCAGCCAAACCTGGTAACAGTTTCGCTTTAAGGAAGCACTTAATGATCTAAAATATATAATAACCTATAGCCTTTTCTATAGTTATATGCTGCAAATACTGTCTGATGGCCCATATATCTTGCTAATTCAATGATAACACCGAGGGATACAAAATATATTTTTATGTTTAGCTCAACAAAAAGTCTCCCATCACATGTGCACAAAGACCTTACGGGGACCTAACGAAAAGGTAATAGATTTTTTTTGGGGGGAAAAAAAAGCAAAATCCAAACTGTAAATGCAATGTGACTCACATTAAATGAGTATTTTTCTAAGCTAATAGGCACTGCTGGCTGCAGTTGAAAATCTCTTTCTAAAAGTGGCTTTGCTAAGGACTATCTAATGGTTGTCTATACAAATAGTGCAGATCGCAAATCGGAACATATTTCTAATGTTAAAAAATGGCGGACGTAAGATTCCTTTTCACACACAAATGTGTTCCTGAGCTGAACGGTAAGCCTTACAACCTTATCTTTGCCTTTTGTTGCATGTCATGGGCTAGATTCTTAAAGGGAACTTGTCATGTTGTCCATGCAGTCCGATCTGTGGCCAGCACGGCATAGAGATGGAGAAGCTGAATGATATATAGGTTGGTTGGAAAAGATTTAGTATTACTTGTACAGATTCATTAAATTCCTTTGCATTCGCATGCATAGGAGTCTGGTGGGCGGTCCTACTTAGTGATTGACAGTCTTCCCTGTATGACTGTGCATGCAGAGACAGCTGTCAGTCACTGAGTAGCACCGTCCATTGGACTCATACATACAAACACCAGGGATTTCAATGAATAAAAATAAGTTACACTGAATCTTTTCCAACAAATGCATTCATATAATTCTGCACCGTGCTATCCGCAGATCAGACGGCATGTACAATGTGACAGGTTCCCTTTAAGTCATTTCTAGTCTTTGTGTAAGATCCTGAAAACAGTTTGCGGGGGATGAGCTGATATATAAAGTATGCAGACACTTGAATGGACACACCTTGAAGCAAATATTAATGTCATCCACTTCTTTTGGACTTTAGATACTCCATGTTAATATATTGTAAGCTGTACAATAGATTGTACATCACGGGATCAAATAAGGAGAATTTCACCCAACAATATAAATAAGATATGGCACCGGGTTAGTTAGAGACGATGACGCTTTGACCAGCGCTATTCTCTTGTGATAACCTACAGGTAGTAAAAATATGGTCGATGTCGACAGTGTACGGACAAATTCATAAAAATGTACAATAATGCTAATATATATGTTTCATGTATAAACATATTTACATAGTATAAAAAACAGAATAAACACATATAAGAACCATGTCATATTAATGTGATTCATCCAGTGTTCCTCGACTGCAAAATAATGTGACACAACTGCAAACAAGAAAACAAAAAAATCAAGTCCTATAGGTGCACAGTCTACGTATAATGTTTCTATCAACTTTCCCTAGTAGGGTGGATACAAAATACCATCGTATAACCAATGTATACTGTACCTTATAGTAAAAATATATCCATTAAAATTGACAGGACGTGTTATTCTATATTCTATAATATGCTAAATAGTGAGCGGTTGGTTAGACTAGTGACAATAACATTGTATATTACCCTAAAACACAAGATTCCCCAGCAAAAGTAAGGCATTTCCAACCTAAAACTGACAGGTATAACAATCTTTATTCTTCAAAATCCCATACATTTTAATCAAGAGTAAAACAACATAAAACACAACATAAAAACCCTTGAAAGCGCATAAAAAGTGCATTTTCATCACCATACTAAGACTTGTAATAAAGTCATTGAGTTCCACGCAAAGGCAAATTAGGCCTAACCCCTGTTGGGAGATTGTATTTTCATAGGAAACTACCCTATCATGCAAAAATACATGACACATCAAAAAATACACCAGCAGATGTAATCCATGTGGATATTGCGATCCTTACGCGTATTGCTGGTTTTATGGTCTTCTTCAGGAGTTTACAATTAATTTATAACCCCCAAGCAGGAGGGATTTATCTCAGTGTCTATGTGGAAGCCAGATTTTATTTTTTAATTATTTATTTTACTCACTTACATATGACTTTACTATAAGTATTAGCTTGAGGGGTATGCACTTTTTATGTGTTTTTTTGTATTATTGTTTGTATATCTATTTTTTAGTGGCTTAACATGTATAGTTTTTAATGAATAAAGCTTTTCATGATGGTAGTTTTGTGTTGGATGGACCTTACTCTTGCTGGTCTACCTTGGCCTTTAGGGTATATTTTAGTCTTCACACCAGCCATTTGTTGACCCCCTCTTACTTTTCTGACTAGATTCATGCATTATAGTGCCAGTCTAGATTTAATGATTAAATAAATTACTAGAGGTTCAAGAAAATCAGTTGGTCACCAGATACAACAGAGGCATGTTGCAAGGATACTCCACCAATGTCTGATCAACAGAGGTGTGGTCAACATAGTATCTAGTAATTACTAAAACATAAAAAGGACTGTAACATCTAGGTTCCTGATGGTTCGATTTGGCTTTTTCCATCAGCATATGTTCGGCCATTTTAGCGGCCAGCCATAAATCTGCTTCAAGTAAGCCAAGGAAAATCTCTCAAGACAAGATGTTTCTATCAAGTTTGAGTGGTAAGAAAAGACATCAGGGGTATATATCCTAGCAATCCTAGCTACTAACATCTGTAAAATGGTCAACCCCATTAATAACTGTATCATCTACATTACAAACTCATGGGATGGTATAAACAACATGATCATGCTTTGATCTTGACTCTGTTCTTCGGATCCATCCTACTAGATGGTTGTTGTGCTTCTTCCAACATAGAGATGTAGAGTTATGTATGATGATGTTTCATGCCGATAGGGTCACGTTCTCCTAGAGAAGGTAAAGCCTGAAATGGCTGTTGATTCCTTAGTGCCAGTAACCAACAATCTATCAATAGGTGAGGTGGAAACTGAACATTTTGGAAAAGACTTTTCATTGGACTAACATTTGAAAGAGAGGGCTACTTATGTAGCAAAACAGAACCTATTAGTCTCAACCTTCTTGGCAGGAACCTGTCATCATATGTACAGCCACTAAATGGCCACCAAACCATTATCCAAGATGGTAATATGTTTCACTCTCTGAGGTCAATCTCTGAACTGCCCCTTAGATTATAAAGGAAAAAATAAAGTTCTAAAGTAATGAATGCTACCTGGTAAGAGTCCGGTGGGCAGGATAAGCCTCCACTGGAGTCATACACCACTGCTTTGGGATTATCAACCAGCTTCCCTTGGAATCGGTGCTTACACACTGCAGTACCTCAATGCTGTTGGAGCTAGCTCGGTATTACGCATCCCAGCCTGTATGATGTCAATCAAGCCAGTGGGCATGGGACTGTATGAACAACTAGACCACCAACATGACTCTCCAGAAGAAGCATATGCAACATTCTAACTTTATTTTTGTCTTTATCTTACGAAGCATATTTCAGAGTCATATATATTCAGAATGCTATAGTAGAGGTTGTATATGTGATGGCAGATTCCCTCTAAAGGGGTTGTCTGACATTAGGAATTAAGACCTGCATTTTTCCTCAAAAGCAGTGCAGCTCTGTTCCATGGGTTGTGTCCAATATTACAGCTCAGCCCCATTCAAACCAGATAAATTGAATACTGTTAAGATCTGTTCGTGGTTTGCTTATAAATATGTTGGCTCAATTTATTAAAAATGTAACTAAAATATCTAAGAAATGGACTTTACTATGATAAAATGCATTAAAATGTTACTAAGAATTCCTCTTTGGTGATTCACCTTTGTTGAGGGTTATCTAAAGGCATGGATAGGATAGAATTCTGTATTTTATGAGAAATTGTAGGGTCATATTTTATGAGAAGATATATCTGTGCTTTACCATTGAATGAAATGAAACAAATTTCAGACATGAGATGGAGACAAGTATTAATACGATCAATGCATTGATAATGAGAGATGACTGTGGTTACCCATCTTAGACCTTCATGTGTTTGACTACTTTCACCTGTCAAATATTAGGCTCCACTTTTACGGTCGTACATCGTATGATGCTTTACCTATTATTGACAGGGCAATATTGATTCTAAAATAAGGTTTAAAAAAAACAACAACCCATAGCCAACAATAAAAAGGAGGTAGACAAAGTTGAGTGTGAAGCTACTCTGACCCATTATCATTTATGTAACTTACAGGTAACAGTCGCATCTCAATGTAGTGTAACAGATATGAAGACTCGATAATATAATACAGGACATTTAAATCATATTGTACATGGGTTGAGATCGTGATACCATTTCTACAGTATAGTTAAACATTATGCATAAACCTAAAATAAAAAAAAATAGAACGAGAAAATAGCTAATTTGTGTGAAATCATAGAATTTATCTGCATAGTTTGTTTTGTCTTTGGGCAAACTGGAAATAAGCTGCCATTGGAGTTTCCCATTCATTTTTGAAGTGGAAAATAAGTTTCTTTAAAAAAAAAGCAATGTGAACTTACAAGAAGCATGGTTTCGGAAATAATGCATGTACAAAAGTGAACAAAAATACACCAGGCAGGCACAACATTGTTCTGTGTACTTAAATGAAGATGCATACACTAAATAAAAAAGTATGTGTTACTCATTGTCTGCTTTAGCTAAGTAATGGCTGATGATATTGTGCATTGGTGTCACGATGCTGCATGGGTTAAGCTTAGGCTGAGGTTTACTGCTGTCCCATCCACAATGCAGCAGCAGCTAAAATTTTGCAAAGCTTGAATGTGTACCATTTATAGTCTCAGACAGCAAGATTTCCAAGTGGCTCCTCGCTTCACCATTACCACAGTTTCTTCCGTCCTTATCTTCAATCCACTGAGCTTCCAGGCAAAAGCCAAGCCATGGCCATTATCTCTCCATCTATAAAAGCATGGCTGCGCTAACTTAATTAAACAGCTAAGCTTATGACAGCCTTTTTAATGTAACTCTCACATGTAGCAGAAGCTCTCTTGCAGGCTTAAGTCTTTAGGAGACACTCTACAGGTGGCTGCGGTGAAGAAGCCGGAGTGGGGAAGGAGGTGGTGGAGGAAGAGTTGCCTTGTGTCACCAATATTTTTTGGTGGAGTTCTTCCCACTTGGAACGATTTGTGATCACGGAATCCAGCATAGGCTTTAGTTTTGCATTCATTTTCACAAGTGTCTGCAAAGTATAGAAAATTACGTATTAAATGACAAGCAATAACATTAACAAACTTTAACAACTGGAGCAAGTTTAGAGAAGAGCTACTAGGATGGTGAGCGGACTGCAAAGTATGTCCTACGAGAAACGGTTAAAGGATCTGGGATTGTTTAGGTTGCAATAAAGAAGACTGCGAGGAGACTTAATAGCTGTCTACAAATATCTGAATGTCTGTCACGGTGTAGAGGGATCATCCTTATTCTCATTTGCACATGGAAACACGAGAAGCAATGGGATGAAGCTGAAAGGGAGAAGACACAGATTAGATATTAGAAAAAACTTTTGACAGTGAGAGTGATCAATGAGTGGACCAGGCTGCCACAAGAGGTGGTGAGTTCTCCTTCAATGGAAGTCTTCAAACAGAGGCTTGACAGACACCTGTCTGAGATGGCTTAGTGAATCGTGCATTGAGCAGGGTGTTGGACATGATAACCCTGGAGGTCCCTTCCAACTCTAACATGCTATGATTGAAATGATATTTTTTTTATTTTTATAGTGCCAACATATTTCAGCAAAATGTACAGACATTGTCATGGTCATGAACACCACTCGCTCGCGACACACAAGCCTTGGACTGTAAAGGGGACCCCACTTCCCACTCCCTTGTCCACTCACCTATCACAATTGGTTGACAGTGATCTAAGTGCACACCACAGCCACTGCTCTCATCTGCACCACACTTTTTGCTGCCACCACTCTCTGTTTTGATAGACGCCTTCACTGGATCACACACTAACACATACACCACCCAACTTTTAGGTTTAATATACAAAAACAGTACAGTACTTAAAAAAAGTTACAAAAGGTGAAATAAAAAGACGTGCAATATAAAAGGAAATGTGTAAAATACAGATACGTCTTACGAATTGGATCTGTGAGAGTTTCTGGTGGAGGAGAACGCTGCAGGAAATATGGACAGATCTGCTATTCTCATTGTTTGACACTAATAATCCTTAGATGACATGTTATAAAGGGTCTCACCTGACCACTTTCTCCTCCCTCCGCTGAGGTTTGAATGGGATGTATGATTACATTCAATTCTAATGAAGTTTTAGCCCTCATTTATGCTCGGATCATATTTTTCCCCAGAAACCTCCTAGAGAAACAATATGGTCATCATCTTACTGCATCCTTCAAGCATTCTATACATACCATACATGACTATGATTTATATATAAATCAGGAAGATATTGCGTTCCTGTGGGTTGGCAGCTACCAAAAATATGGCATGGAAAATATGGTACTTCCATTGCCATGTTAGGTCTCTGATATGGAGATGCACCGTCTGCATTAGGGGCACATATCTTCACCTTGCATTGATTAGCATCTTTTTGGTAATGATGTGCACAGGAAAGTTTGCCCTTCCAACAACTATCAGCTACTTGCTAATTACTCTCTATACACATTCCATGTCTGCTCTCCATCTGATAACCTGCTTCAATTACCTGTTTACAGCAGAGGGTGAGTGGTA
This sequence comes from Dendrobates tinctorius, assembly GCF_039654945.1. Lineage (NCBI taxonomy): Eukaryota > Metazoa > Chordata > Amphibia > Anura > Dendrobatidae > Dendrobates > Dendrobates tinctorius. Next base: position 4,097,848 of record NW_027361724.1, read on the forward strand.
TGTGCAGCCAGTGATCCAATGCCCCCTGCCTTTCATCTGTGTAACTTATAACTCCGTTTATGACTGTCACTCACTTTTTCTAATGGGACATAAAATCTGAATTTCAATTCAACCAATTAGTTTGCTTTTTTCAAGAGTTGGTGAAAATGAGTGTATACGCACACAAACCAAGGTATAATGCAAAAACTTTGGTAACATTTGAACCCAGGAGTCATCGCTGCAAGTCAAAAGTGCTATCGATGGAGCCACCACTGTGCAATCTGTGGGCGTTAAATGATCTGTTCTGATCTAGATTCGAGCAAAAAGCTTCACAGGACCTTGGTCCAGCAGCCATGTCAGTAGTCTGTGGGCTTCGGACCAGAGCTTGATGAATCTCCTCCTATCTGCTGGCATCCCTGTTGTCTCTTCTGATTTGTAGATCCGGCTTGGCATCACCATGGACCAGTGTTCTGCAAATCTTTTTACTCGGCCTAGCCTGATCTCTTTATGCCTACACTTTTTTATACTCCATTCCTGTTTTTCCTGGGGGCAGCCATGTATCTGAAAAATGGGCTGGTAAAGGAATCAGCTGTGTCCAGTACTCCATGTCCCAAATCTGTCTCTTAACTTTAGGTATTAATTTTTGCCAAAAATAGCACAATTGACTAAGCTATTGGCCTGGAATGTGAAATTGTTTTATAGCAGCTCAATGTGTCAAAACCAAACTCTCCATTTAAGACCCCAAAGTCTACTATGTAAATCATTTCAATTCAGCGTTAAATTATTAATATGGGATTACTCTACATTTACAAGTTAGACCCTGTTCATACTTTGTTTTGAAGGGCCTATAGGAAGTACTTCTGAATCTCCCAAAAATGGGAATCAGACAGAACTAGTAAATAAAGCACTAGACAGTTTCAAGAACAAACTGACATAAGTCTCACCAAAATATTATGAAGTATAAAGCAATAGGTGAAAATATAAAAAATAACTTTTAGGCTATGTGCACATGTAGCGTTTTAAAACGCTTACTAAAAACCGGACTCCTTCCCAGAAATCGCGCGGTTTTTTCTGCGCGATTTCACAGCGATTTTACCGCGATTATGATCGCGATTTTGCCGCGATTTTCACGTACGTTATTCAAGCACTTTCCAAGCGATTTGAAGCATCGCTTGGAAAGTGATTGACAGGTTGGTCACACTCGTCAAACATAGTGTTTGACAAGTGTGACCAGGTTTTTACTATTGAGGCCGCCTATGCGGCTTCAATAGTAAAAGATAGGATGTTAAAATGCTAAAAAAAAAATAAAAAATCGGTGTATATTTACCTTCCGGTGTCCCGCGCTGCATTCCCGGCCTAAGCGTTCCCAGTAATGCCTTGCGAGACCTGTGATGAGGTAGTCTCGCGTTGCTATAGCGATCTCGCGAGACCGCTAGAGTCACGCGAGACCACGTCATCACAGGACCTTGCCGCAAGGCATTACTGGGAACGCTTAGGCCGGGAATGCATCGCGGGACGCCGGAAGGTAAATATACCCCGATTTTTTATTTTTTATTCTTTTTTTACAGGGGTATGGTACCCAGGGCCTGGAGGACAGTCTCCTCTCCTCCACACCATGGGTACCAACCGCACATGAGACGCTTAACTTCCCGCATGGTGGGCATAGCCACATGCGGGAAGTAAGCGATTCTCATGCATTCCTATGGGTGCGGAATCGCGGCAATTCTTTGCGATTCCGCACAAAGAATGAGCATGCTGCGATTTTTTCCGCGATGCGATTCCGCCGCGGAAAAAAGCGCAGCATTAGCACAGCATGTGCGGAATGCCATAAGAATGCATGGTGGGCGTTCTGTACACGATTTTTAAGCGTTTTCGCAGCGTTTTCAAGCCGAAAATCGCGGCAAAAACGCTTAAAAATCGCTACGTGTGCACACAGCCTTAATCAATCATTTAAAAGTACCAATTAGTGTGTCACCCTGTGAAAATAAAAAAGCAGCATGCAGCTGCTTATCAGGCATATAGGTCTATACTTAAAAAAGAAAAAATTGGCCTAGCCTGAATAAGGGATATAGATAGTCACCCGAAGAATTCTCTATATGGGTGTACAAAAAACATCTATGGGTTTAGAACAATTGAGAACACTTTCCCATGAATGCCATGACCCTTTTGCATATATATATAGAGAAGAAATGCAAATTATCGGCCAAAAGGTCACAGAGGACCAAATATTGACAGTCAGGTGAGAATAATAAAAAAGGAACAATCTCACCCCGTGGATAGATGGGTCAGGAGTCCAGGAGAATCCTCTATTCAGTCCAACTGGAGGATGCAGTAAGGGAAGATGTAAAGGGATGTGACAGGGTATTGTCTTCCCTTACTGCATCCTCCAGTTGGACTGAATAGAGGATTCTCCTGGACTCCTGACCCATCTATCCACGGGGTGAGAGTGTTCCTTTTTTATTATTCTCACCTGACTGTCAATATTTGGTCCTCTGTGACCTTTTGGCCGATAATTTGCATTTCTTCTCTATATATATATGCAAAAGGGTCATGGCATTCATGGGAAAGTGTTCTCAACTGTTCTAAACCCATAGATGTTTTTTGTACACCCATATAGAGAATTCTTCGGGTGACTATCTATATCCCTTATTCAGGCTAGGCCAATTTTTTCTTTTTTAAGTATAGACCTATATGCCTGATAAGCAGCTGCATGCTGCTTTTTTATTTTCACAGGGTGACACACTAATTGGTACTTTTAAATGATTGAATCAGACAGAACCCACGGCGGAGCCATAAACATCAATGGCAAAAATAGAGCTCAAATGGACTCAATTTGTAATTTTTTTCCTACGGTGTCCTTCTACGTTAGGAGATTGCAATTTACTCTGGATTCATTCTTGATGAAAAGATGGATTCTGCTGGAACAAAGCACAGAGTCCATATGAACTCCGCTTGGGTCACTACAGTCTATGGCTCCATTTTTGTGGATTCAGATGGAACCCCTAGACACACTGCATAAGCACAGTATGAACAGGGTCTTAAGGACCTTCAAGATCAGGAATATGTTTTATCAAGCAAAGATTGTTCTACAAATGACATTATATTTAACTATAATGGTCCTTTATCTCTTATTTTAATTTCCCTGAAATGCTAAATATCTTAAATAATTTCTTTTATTGTAAAATTGCTTAGATTATTTCTGATGTAAAAGCTTAGATGTTCACCGTGCTCTGGAAAAAAAAAACTCCATTCATCTTACCAGATGGAATTTTTATTGTTCATTCAATAACATATTACTGCCTAATTAATGGTGGAGTAATGACTTGATAAATTGTCATTAAATACCAGCACAGCAGAAAACTGATGTCAGGCAAAATCGCTAAAAACCTTGAAATGTGGAGATGCCACAATTGCCACAATTCTTCCACTCTACGCTTATATACTAGTCTAAAGCAAACTTCTGTAGAAACAGAAGCCATCACTCATGGTCTTCACGGCTCACCAGTCAGATGCCATAATTTGGCAAAATGAACAAGTGCTCAGTGGCAACATATGGAGACCAGGTACATCATTCAATTTCATTCATTGATGCAGTGAGATGTGTGTCATTTATAAGTTGTCTAATCTGTGAACCATCGAAAATTCCTGTATTCAGTTTTATAATAGGATATAAGAAATAAGAAAGCTTGTTATGATATCGCGATTCTTCAGCAGTCTAAAATTTTATAAATTCAACCATATCTAAGACACTAGAGCTGATGGGGTCTATAAAAATTAAATTTTCTGAATTTGGGGGTGGGGGATGCTGTGTTATTAGTTATTTATTTGAGTGAAATACATATCGCATATCTCACTAATTGATCAACAAAAATTAACAAACTACATGATTATGATTGGCGGTCTCACTGTGATCTTCGTAATTTTGAGAAAGGCAGCAGCACTAAATATATATATATAGCTAAAAAAAGAATTTGAATGGCACTCACCGGGTAAAAAATTTCAAGACTTTATTGGGGAATCTTTGACAGGAGAACAGGAGCAAAAAACAGGAGTAATGATGATCGTTTTGTGCACACACTGCGTTTCCTCAAGTCACATCTGGAAGCGCAGTAAGGTGAGATCAGGCATTAATTTATCTTTATGCCTCTTCAGATGTCATCCTCCCAGCACAAGTGAATCAGGTGAGATTCTTTGAATTCTATCCCCAAGTCCCTTTTGTTCCATATAGTGGTGCCCTATGAAGTACACAATCTTCTTTTTACATATACTTTCACATAAAATTCTGTATGGTCACTAGCTATATTTTTTGTCCGCTGCAGAGTGATTAGTGATGTGAACGTAATAAAGCTGCTCAGTTGAATATTATCGTCTGCCATATGCATCAACATAACAACATTTGCAGCTTCATATCACTGATCTCTCAGGCATCAAGTAACAAACACAGTTCAGCTCTGCACTGCCCAGTTATTACAAGCTCCTTTGTGGAGGCGTGTAGGGGAGTTGAGCTATGCTACAAACTTGCTAACAATTATGTAACACTACACAGTGTAACACTGGTAGGTGTGGACCCACTGTGCCATGGACCGTGCTTATCCTGGAACGGAACAACTAAGTGAATACTTGGTATTTGCTATAGTCTCTGTTGGTGAGGATAGGCTTAGCTGCAGGTAGTCACCAGGTTCCACTCCAGGGCAACCCCCAGATCTGCAGCAGATGACCGTAGGGTCAGAGACACGGGTATGAGGTACAGGAGGATGAAGGCAAAGATGTGGTCAGCTAATCCGAGATCAAGGCAAACAGCACAGGTTCAATATATGTAGCTGAGTTCAGTAGCAGAGAGATCAGGATAAATGGTTAAGGACTCGGGTCAATAACAGATGAGACAGAACAAACATGCACAAACAGAAACTAGAGACAAGCTCCTAGGAACCTACATTCAGGCAAGGAATGGTGGGAGGAGCTGCCTAACAAACCCCCTGCTGCCTAGGGACTGACTGTTGAAACCCAACTCTGAAGTACACAAATAGTTACGTTCCAGTAAAGTCTGTCCGCGCCTTCCTATACAGGTGGAGACTAACCAGCAGAAGTAGAATGCAGCATATGTGGGAGAGAGGGTCCCCGCTGAGTGTCCAGGTCGGAACCAAGGGGACCGTCACCTAGGTTCCGGGGGAAACTGTTTCCGGGGGATAGAGTTCAGGGACGGACTGGTAAGACTGACCGATGGGCTAGGGGAGGAGCCGGTATAAAAGGGGCGGGGAATGAGAGTCAGAGTGAGTCAGCAGAACGGGACAGAAGTAGCAGGAGACCGTAGGAGCAACTGAGACCCAGAGCGACTCACCGGAGCCTGGAAGGAGGCCAGAGACAGAAAAGACACTCCCCCTGGACATCAGTGGGACGGCGCCGAGACGACTGTCCGAGAACCACTGCCCCGCATCGACCAGCAGCCGCTGCCGCTTCCCTCCAGCCCACGGCTGCGGCCTGCCCATGGTCACTCGCGGCCGTTGCCACCTCACTCCTGCCTGCGGCTGTGGCCTGCCCGTGGGTCCCAGCAGCCATTGCCGCCTCATGTCAGCCCACGGCTGGGGCCTGTCCCCCGCCGCCCGCAGCCGCCCCGCTTCAACCCATGGCTGCGGCTAGTTCTGGGCTGTCGGCGGCCACCACTGTCCTGCTCCAGTCCACGGCAAGGGCCGGGCTGTTGCTCGCCGCGGGTCCTCCATTGCAGTCGCTGGCTGCGCAGTTGGCCTGCCAGCCGCCACCCCTCATCGCCGCTGTTTGCCCCGATCCGGGGGCTGCGGCCCATCTGTCCAAGGACTCTTCCGGGGCCTGTCGTGCCCCTGTCTCACCGGAGCATCGGAACGCTCGAAGTCTGCAACAAATCTTCAGTGGCTGGGCCCAGCGGTTGCTACGCCGAAGAACCAATGTCTGGGATGCCGAGGGACGTCGAGCCGGTTAAGTGACACTATATAGTTAAGGACCCGTAGTCGGCCATACCACGGCCCTATAGTGATCGGCTTTGCCGGACGTAGCCGTGTTCTTAAATTTCCGTGTTTGCTTGTATTGAGTCCCTGCAAGGACAATTCGTGTTACCTTGTTCGGTTGCTTAGACTATCCCTGCGGATAGTTACCTATAAACCTAAAAAAGTTGTTACCAAAAACACATGACCGTCTTGCGTCTCGTCACTGCATCCTGCATACCTGCTAGTACCACATTTGGCGTAGTCAGCAGGATGCAGTCTCTGAGCGCAGACAGCGGTACTCCCGACCAAAGTGGGGCCGCAGGTGCCGCCGATAATGGGGGCCCCCGGTCCAGCATTTCTTTGGGGGCTAGGCTAAGCAACGTGCCACGGTTTTCCGGCTCCAATACCCTGTTGTGGAGATGGACAGAGCACATGCGGGGGCTCTTCCGTATGCATCCAATGACCCCTGATTTAGAAGCGAAGGTAGCTCTCATGGCATTAGATGGGGAATCCCGGAATTTGGTAATGTTGAGACCCCTGGGACACTGCAACACCTTTGCTAGGGTCTTGCGGATTCTGGAAGAAACTCATGGGGATCGAACAAACGTGGGAGAGTTGAGGACCCGGTTGTTCAGTCGAATGCAGGGAGAGGGGGAGACCATCACCCAGTATATGGATGTCCAGGAGCTATACACAGCCATCGAGCGGAAGGACGGAGTAGGGGTAGGACCCATTGACATTACCCTATGTGACCTGTTAGTGACTGGACTCCGGGACCCGTTAATAAAACAGGCATAGCGGGAGCAGATCCGAGTGAACCCACGTATAGCTTTCTCTGAGGTGGGGAGTCAGGCCCGGGTACGAGAGCAGGAGCAGGGGATGACGGTCCCCGTGGGGAAGGCCCGGGGCATGGAGGCATCCATGAATGCTGCCGGAGAGCCCCAGTACTGTAGACTGAGGAAGTGAGACAGGAGCTGAAGAGTATCCGAGGCAAGCTGGCCGAAGTAAAGAAGAGAACTGATCCCACGCCTTGGGGCCTGGCTTCAATGCCCGGGGCGGCCCGGCCTCGCAGTTCCGGTGCTATGAGTGCGGAGAACCGGGCCACTTCGCTCGAGAGTGTCCATGGCATGGGAGATACCCACCCCGACGGACATTAAACTAGAGGGCTACGGGCAAGGGGGACGCCGCTCGGAGCCGGAAGCCACAACAAGGGGTGGTGGAAGTCCCGAAGATTTGGTCGCCAAGTGCCCAGTAGTAAGGGCAGAAGTCGAGGGCCATGCTGTACGGTGCCTAGTAGACATGGGGTTGCAAGTAACGACCATGCCTGCAACCTACTTTCGGCAGCATTTCCCGGAGGCAGCGAGGCACTGGGGCCCATGATAAAGCTGGTAGCCGCAAACCAACTGCCGGTTCCTGTCGCCAGAGTGGTATGGCTCCAAATGACGCTGTGTGGTAAACCCCTTGGCCGTCGAGGAGTGGTCCTGACCCAAGGAGAAGCGAACGACCGCCATCCAGTTATCTTGGGTATGAACATATTACGGGAGTTCGGCAATATGCTCCTCAACGACCCCACGCAGGAGACCCTGAGGCAGTGGGGCTCCTGCACGGCCCAAGGGCAGGTCTTCCAGCAGTTGGTGCGGGAGGCGCGAGTGCTCCAGGATTGCCAGAAGGGCGAGGTGCTGGGCAAAGTCATTGTGGCGGCGGCTCCCCTGCTCGTGCTTCCCCCAGGGCAGACAGTGGTGGCCCTGCCGATCCGCGCCCCAATGCCATTGGAGGGTGTGGAGATGCAGGTGGAGCCATGCTACTCGGAGCGCCTGCACCCTGGCATACTGGTAGCTCGCTCTCTAGCCACGGTGTGGGAAGGGACCGTCCTGGTGTGTTGTGTCAACCTGGAAGACCAAGATATCGTCTTGAAGCCCCGAGCCAAAATGGCCAAACTAGTAAGGCCTTCGGAGGAGGTGCTGCCAGCCCCCACGGTCCAGTTGAAGGTGCAGCACGAGGATCCTTGGGCAGTAACTATACGGACCCTGCAGACTGCCGAGTCCTTAACCCAGTTGAAAGGTTGAATCATCCTGGAGAGATTGCGGGCCGAGCTCTCCGGCCTAACGTCAGCCCAACTTCTCCAGGTAGAGACACTTCTCAGACAGTATTACAGTGTCTTCGCTAGCCATGAGGACGACTTTGGATGCACCACGGCCATCACGCATGGAATCCCCACGGCAGGAGCGGCCCCCATCCGGGAACGATATCGGCAAATCCCTCCGCAGCTATGCCAAGAGGTGAAATCCCTACTGGCCCAAATGCTCAGGAAGGGGGTCATACGAGAAAGCCAGAGCCTCTGGGTGGCCCCCATTGTGTTGATACGCAAAAAAGACGGCACCCTGCGTTTTTGTGTGGACTATCGGAAGTTGAACGCCTGCACTATCAAGGATTCGTATCCACTGCCCCGCATAGAACAGTCTCTGTCCACCTTAGGAAATGCAACATACTTCCCAACTCTAGACCTGGCCAGTGGGTACTGGCAGGTGCCGATGTCGATAGAAGACAGAGCCAAGATGGCATTTATTCTTCCCATGGGGCTGTTTGAGTTCAATCGTATGCCATTTGGGTTGGCCAATGCCCCAGGAATCTTCCAACGGTTGATGGAACGGTGTGTTATGAATGAGTCACAGAAGGAGGAAAAAACAAAAATACAAGCTAAGTCCAGAAAACCAGAGAGGTTGGTAGCTATCGGATTGCAGACTCCTGATCCTATCCACAACAACTAACAGTAGTCGTGGGGTGTTCCTACGATGCCCTAGACCCCTCAATCACAGCCTGAGAACTAAATAGGCCTAAAGAAAGAAAGCGGAAATCTAAACTGCCCCAGAGCAGACCCCAAAGCAATAGGCAGCCCCCAACATATAATGACGGTGAAGCAAGATGAAAACACTAACACAGATAGAAAGATAGGTTGAGCAAACGATGGGGCCCAAGCTAACTAAAAAGGACAGGATAGAAAAGCTGCTGTCTGCAATCCGTAAAAAACCCTATCAAAAAATGTCCCAACCGTCTGATAGGAAAAACAGGCCCTGAAGTCGCTAGGACTTCAAAAAGACTATATCAGCACTCAGGTAAATTCTGAAGACAGAGCAAAAAGACAAACTGATCAGAGACAAAAATGGAACTCAGCACAGTCCCGACCGGGGATGGCTGAACTCCAAAAAACAAGGTAAACAAAACAAAACTAATAAGTTCAATAGCAGAGCAAAAACTTATCTTTGGGAAGCAGGAATCAGACTGGTCTCCAAGAATCCAGCAGGGAAGTCACCAGCGACTCAGCAGGGCATCGGCTGCCTTATATCCAGTCAGAAATTTCTGTTACCCAGTCATCATCTACAAGAACAGGTGTTTGGTTATCAGCCTCACTACCTTCCTTCACCAGAAGAGGGAGTTCATCAGACATCGACGGTGAAGGGGAAAATGAACTCACAACAGTACCTCCCCCTTGAGGAGGGGTCACCGAACCCTCATCCACGCCACCAGGGCAATCAGGATGGGCCCGATGAAAGGCACGAACCAATCTTTCGGCATGAATATCGGATGCAGGGACCCAAGAATTATCCTCCTGGCCATAACCCTTCCATTTAACCAAATACTGGAGTCTCCGTCTAGCCAGGCGAGAATCCAGTATCTTCTCAACCTCATATTCCACATTACCTTCAACCAATACCGGGTCAGGAGGTGCTACCACAGGAACTACTGGCTCAACAAACCTCTTTAACAGAGACTTATGAAACACGTTATGGATCTTAAATGTAACAGGAAGAGCCAATCGAAAAGAGACCGGATTAAGAATCTCCAAAATCTTGTAAGGTCCAATAAATCTAGGTTTAAACTTTGGAGAAGCCACCTTCATAGCGATATTCTTTGATGACAACCAAACCATATCACCCACCTTAAACTGGGGACCAATGGTCCTATGCCGGTTGGAAAACCGCTGGGCCTTTTCCTGGGAGAGAGACAACTTATCCACCACTTGGTCCCAGATCTGGTGCATTCTCTCCACCACAGTGTCAACACCTGGGCAGACAGAAGGCTCCATCTGCCCTGAAGAGAATCGAGGATGAAACCCAAAGTTACAAAAAAAAGGTGACATCAAAGTGGCAGAACTAGCTCTATTATTTAAAGCAAATTCGGCCAAGGGCAAAAATGAAACCCAATCATCCTGATCAGCAGAAATAAAACATCTCAAATATGACTCCAAAGTCTGGTTTGTTCTCTCCGTCTGCCCATTGGTCTGAGGGTGAAACGCAGAGGAGAAGGACAACTGAATTCCCAGCTTGGAACAGAAAGTCCTCCAAAATCTAGACACAAACTGAACTCCTCTGTCAGATACAATGTTCTCAGGAATCCCGTTCAAGCGAACCACCTGTTGCAAAAACAAGGGCACCAACTCTGAGGAAGATGGCAACTTAGGGAGTGGTACAAGATGGACCATCTTAGAGAATCTATCACAAATCACCCAAATAACAGTCATTCTCTGAGAGACAGGCATATCAGAGATAAAATCCATTGAAATATGGGTCCATGGCCTCCTGGGCACCGGCAAAGGCATCAACAACCCACTAGAGCGAGAACAAGGTTTAGACCGAGAGCAAGTCCCACAGGACTGCACAAAATTCCTGACATCACGAGACAAGACTCACCAAATCTCTAGTACCAAAAATACCTGGATGACCAGCCAATGCAGAGCAATGAACTTCAGACATCACTCTCTTCCTCCACTGGTCAGGAACATACAATTTTTCAATGGGACAACGCTCAGGTTTGTCCTCCTGAAACTCTTCCAGAGCACGTCTCAAATTGGGCGAGATGGCAGAAAGAACTACCCCCTCACCTAAGATGGTAGCAGGCTTGGTCACAACAGGAGAATCAGCAAAGAAACTCCTAGAGAGGGCGTCTGCCTTGACATTCTTAGTGCCCGGAAGAAAAGAGACCACAAAATCAAAACGTGTGAAAAACAAGGCCCACCTAGCCTGTCTAGGATTCAAGCGTTTGGCCGACTCCAGGTAAATCAAATTCTTGTGGTCAGTAAGGACCACGACTTGATGTTTAGCTCCCTCCAACCAATGTCTCCACTTCTCAAATGCCCATTTCATGGCTAACAGTTCCCGATTCCCCACATCATAGTTACGTTCGGATGGGGAGAACTTTCGGGAAAAGAAAGCACAGGGATTCATTTTAGATGTTACAGGATCTTTTTGGGACAAAACAGCTCCTGCACCAATCTCAGAAGCGTCCACCTCTACCTGAAATGGGAGTGAGACATCAGGTTGCCGCAAAACCGGAGCAGAAGTGAACCTTCGCTTCAGCTCCTGAAAGGAAGAAGCAGCCTCTGGAGACCAATTCAGCACATCAGCAACCTTCTTAGTCAAATCAGTCAATGGTTTGGCAATACCAGAAAAATTAGCTATAAATTTACGATAAAAATTAGCAAAAACCAAAAACTTCTGGAGGGCCTTCAAAGAAGTGGGCTGAACCCAATCATAAATGGCCTGTACCTTGGCCGGGTCCATTTCAATAGTTGACGGAGACAAAATAAATCCCAAAAATGAAATCCTCTGTACACCAAAAAGGCATTTCGATCCCTTGACATACAGGGAATTCTCCCTCAAAATCCAGAACACAGTCCGAACATGTTCCACATGAGAGTCCCAATCCTTGGAAAAGATCAAAATATCATCCAGATAGAAGATCAAAAATTTATCCACCATGTCTCGGAAAATATCATTCATGAAGCACTGGAAGACAGAAGGGGCATTAGTGAGCCCAAAAGGCATCACCAGGTACTCAAAATGTCCCTCCGGAGTATTAAACGCCGTTTTCCATTCATCCCCATGCTTAATGCGAATAAGATTATACGCCCCCCTGAGGTCAAGCTTTGTAAACCAGCAAGCACCTTTAACTCTGGAGAATAGATCAGAAATCAGGGGTAACGGATACTGATATTTAACAGTAATTTTGTTGAGGGAACGATAGTCAATACAAGGCCTTAATGACCCATCTTTCTTAGCCACGAAAAAAAACCCAGCACCTAAGGGTGAAGAGGATGGTCAAATATGACCCTTCTCCAACGACTCCTTAATATAGGATCGCATAGCCTCGTGCTCGGGTACAGATAAATTGAAAAGTCGACCCTTGGGAAATTTACACCCAGGGCTCAGCTCAATTGCACAGTCATAACTCCTATGAGGAGGCAAAGACGCAGACTCATTCTCACTAAATACATCATTAAAATCAGCCAAATAGTCAGGAACATCATGCGACTGGGGAGAGGTGGAGAAAACAGGAGCATCACTAAGGGCAAACCGACAACCCCCACTCACCACAGACACAGATTTCCAATCCAAAACTGGATTATGGATTTGCAACCAGGGAAACCCCAGAACAATGGTATCATGCAAATTATGCAACACCAAAAATCTGCAATTCTCTTGATGGTCTGGGGCGACCCGCATTACCACCTGGGTCCAAAACTGAGGTTTATTCTTCGCCAAAGGGGTAGCATCAATACCCCTCAAAGGGATAGGCGTCCGCAGAGGTGTCATAGGAAATCCACAACGTTTAGCAAAATCCAAGCCCATCAGGTTCAGAGCTGCTCCCGAATCCTCAAAAGCCTTAGCGGAAAATGTGGACAGGGAGCAGATCAGAGTAATTGCCAGAAGAAACTTAGGTTGAACACCACCCACAGCAAATGTGTGTGCAAAACGTTTCTCTCATTTAGGGCAGACAGAAATAATATGCGAGGCATCACCACAGAAGAAACACAGCTTATTACGCCTTCTGAACTCCTGACGTTGCGCCCTAGACAAAACTCTATCACATTGCATAGGTTCAGACATTTGTTCAACAGGTGGCAGCACCTCTCGTGCGGTTTTGCGTTCACGCAAACGCCGATCAACCTGAATGGCTAATGACATAGAATCGTCAAGACCAGAGGGAACAGAAAATCCCACCATAGTATCTTTTATGGTTTCTGACAAACCCTTCCGAAAGAGAGCTGCCAAGGCACCGTCATTCCAGGTATTAAGGACCGCCCACTTTCGGAATTTTTGACAGTACAACTCTGCAGAATCCCGACCCTGGCTCAATGCCAACAGGGCCTTTTCAGCCTGATCAATAGCATTAGGTTCATCATACAACAACCCCAAGGCTTGAAAAAATGCATCCACATTAGTAAGAATAGGATCATCAGGTTTCAAAGAAAACGCCCAATCCTGGGGATCGCCGTGCAGCAAACAGATGACAATTTTAACCTGCTGCGCGGAGCTCCCCGACGAATTAGGCTTCAAGGCAAAAAATAATTTACAATTATTCTTAAAATTCAAAAATTTAGACCGATCCCCAAAAAACACATTAGGAGTAGGGATCTTTGGTTCAGCAGCATGTGAATGAGCAAGATAGGTGGAAATTCCCCGCACTTCAGCAGTGAGCTGCTCCACATGATCAGACAATTGCTTCATCTCCATTGAGAAAGAAAAAAATTCCCTCTACGGCCTCAGAGACATAGAGGAAAAAATATACACCAAAAAAAAAAAAAATTCTGACAAACTCTTTTTTTTTTCTTTTTTTTTTTTTTTTAACAATTCTTTCCTGCTATTGAGTACCCTAGGATCTGCGGTATGGCTGGTGATTCTGTTATGAATGAGTCACCGAAGGAGGAAAAAACAAAAATACAAGCTAAGTCCAGAAAACCGGAGAGGTTGGTAGCTATCGGATTGCAGACCCCTGATCCTATCCACAACAACTAACAGTAGCCGTGGGGGGTTCCTACGATGCCCTAGACCTCTCAATCACAGCCGGGGAACTAAATAGGCCTAAAGAAAGAAAGGGGAAATCTAAACTGCCCCAGAGCAGACCCCAAAGCAATAGGCAGTCCTCAACATATAATGACGGTGAAGCAAGATGAAAACACTAACACAGATAGAAAGATAGGTTGAGCAAACGATGGGGCCCAAGCTAACTAAAAAGGACAGGATAGAAAAGCTGCTGTCTGCAATCCGTAAAAAACCTATCAAAAAATGTCCCAACCGTCTGATAGGAAAAACAGGCCCTGAAGTCGCTAGGACTTCAGAAAGACTAAATCATCACTCAGGTAAATTCTGAAGACAGAGCAAAAAGACAAACTGATCAGAGACAAAAATGGAACTCCGCACAGTCCCGACCGGGGATGGCTGAACTCCAAAAAACAAGGTAAACAAAACAAAACTAATAAGTTCAATAGCAGAGCAAAAACTTGTCTTTGGGAAGCAGGAATCAGACTGGTCTCCAAGAATCCAGCAGCGAAGTCACCAGCGACTCAGAAGGGTGTCGGCTGCCTTATATCCAGTCAGAAATTCCTGTTACCCAGTCATCATCTACAAGATCAGGTGTTTGGTAATCAGCCTCACTACCTTCCTTCACCAGAAGAGGGAGTTCATCAGACATCGACGGTGAAGGAAAAATGAACTCACAACAGCGGTGTCTAGGAGATCTCAACTTCGAAGCCACGCTGATATACCTGGATGATATCATCATCTATTCCGCCACGTTTGAGGACCACCTGCGGCGGTTGGGGCAGGTGCTTTGCCGGCTGCAAAAGTACGGGTTGAAGGTAAAGCCCCAGAAATGCCACCTGTTCCGCACCCAGATCGAATATCTGGGGCATGTAGTCTCAGCAGAGGGTGTTAGACCATCCCTCGAAAAGGTTGCCACCATCCAGGGGTAGCCTACCCCCGAGACGATAAAGGACAGGCTAGCCTTCCTGGAGTTGGCTGGCTACTACCGTCGGTTCATGGAGAATTTTGCACGCCGAGCCCGAGCCCTGCAGGACCTGCTAAAGGGGGCTCCCGCCAGGGCGAATGGGTGGAAGATCCAGTGGCAGCAACCGCAAGAGGACACGTTCCAAGATCTTAAGGCTGCACTCTCGGAGGCCCGATGTTGGCGTATGCGGATTTCTCGCAACCGTTCATATTGCATACCGACGGGAGTCTCCAGAGGTTAGGGGCTGTGTTGTCACAGGTTCAGGACGGGCGAGAAAAAGTGATCGCCTATGGTAGCTGGTCGCTGCATGACTCCGAACGCAACCCTGACAATTACAGCTCCTTTAAGATCGAGCTCCTCGCGGTAGTGTGGCCAATGACGGAGCGATTCGCAGAGTATCTGGCGGGCTCCGAAGTAGTGGTGCGGACTGACAACAACCCACTAGCCCATTTGGAGAATGCCAACCTGGGGGCTCTGGAGCAGCGGTGGGTGGCTCAGATGGCTAAGTTCAACTATAAGATCATCTATAAGAGAGGGGCTGAAAACGTGCACACTGACGCCCTCTCCAGGATCCGACACACCACCCTAGGGAAAAATCGAGACAAATTGGAAGGAGAAGAGACGCCGTTCGCCCTCACCACCGCCGCGCTTACCGCTGCCGTGCAGGGAGCGCCTCAACCGCGACCCCCCCGGGGGATGCTGGAACAGCCATGCAACAGTTGGATCCAACAGCAGCAGGAAGATGGAGAAATTGGACTCCTGCGCCGATGAGTGGCCACCGGCAAATTGCCCACTAGTTCGCAGAGACAGACTTTGACCCAGGATATGTTGCTGATGTTGCGCCAATGGGAAAAACTAGTCATCAGAAAGGGGCTGTTATATCGGAAGGCCGTGTCCGGGACGACATTTACTACAGCGTGGCAGGAGGTCATGCCCGGAGCCCACCTAGGCAAACTGGCGCATGAAGCCTACGAAAAAGGGGCTCACTTCGGTGCTCAAAAGACTTTGCAATGGTTACGACAGATAGTTTACCACCCGCGCTTACACGCCGCTGTGGAGGAAGTTTGCCGAACCTGCCACCCATGCAAGCTTGCTAAACCACCCGCACAACAAACCCCGATGCAAACAATCGTAACATCAGCTCCCCTTGAGCTCCTCATGGTGGACTATCTTGACCATAGGTCCCACATACCAGAGGTATGAACATTGTCTCGTTATGGTGGATCATTTCACCAAATTCGCTGTGGTCACCCCCACCCGAGACCAAACTGCAAAGTCGGCCGCCTATGCGATTTGTAAAAACTTCATCCAAGTGTACGGCTGCCCGCAACGAATACATTCGGATCAGGGAGCATGCTTCCTAGGAAGAGTCATGGAAGAACTGCATCATCTCTACGGTATCAATAAGTCTCGGACTACACCATATCACCCGCAGGGGAATGGAGCCTGCGAACGACTTAATCGGACACTAATTCAAATACTGCTTACCCTGGAAAGTGACTGAAAGGCCCGCTGGCCTGAGTATGTCCCTGAACTGGTGTGGATTTACAACAACCGAGTGCACCGAGTGACCGGTTATACCCCCTATTCGCTGCTGTTTGGACGAGAAGGCAAAGGGATCACAGAAGTCGAGATAAACCCGGAGGAACCTCAACCTTGGACTGGAGTATCCTCTTGGGTCCGGAGCCACCCGCACCGACTACAAACCCTCCATCGAATCGTCCATACAAAGCTTTAGGACCTAGAACACCAGGGGGAGCGCTACCGCCACCTATTGACTTTCAAACTGGGGATTGGGTACTCATGGTAGATCAGCGCCCTCAAAACAAGTTAGAGCCACGGTGGGAGGAAAACCCGTACCGAGTATTGCGCCGAATAAGCCCCGATGGGCCTGTGTATGAAATACAATCCGAAGAAAATGCCGCGCCTGTCACTCTTGTTGTACACCGTATCATGCTATGGCCCTGTGTGTCCACTGATCCCCTACGATCAGAGCCGACCCCTGAGGTCCCCGACCCCCCGTCAGCGGTCTGGGACCTGGATGATGAGGAGGACTCCCCAGCCGCGTCCTCGGGCCATCCAAGTAGTGATATCGCAGTGGACCCAGCCACCCCACCAGAATCAACCAACCTACCACAATCCACCACCCCAGAAGACTCCACCACAACCGAACTTAGACACTCCGAGCAGTCAACAGCTGGCAAACCCCCTGAACGCTACGAACAGAACCAGTTCGTATGGCAACAAGAACTGTCATCTCAAAAGACTAACTCGAGTCTACTAAAGCCCTCGCCCGAGGACTGGCGAACATACAGGGTGGGGGAGTGTGGGAGAGATGTTCCTCGCCGAGTGTTCGGGTCGGAACCAAGGGGACCGTCACCTAGGCTCTGGGGGAAACTGTTTCCGGGGGATAGAGTTCAGGGACGGACTGGTAAGACTGATAGATGGGCTAGGGGAGGAGCTGGTATAAAAGGGGCGGGGAATGAGAGTCAGAGTGAGTCAGCAGAACGGGACAGAAGGAGCAGGAGACCGTGGGAGCAACTGAGACCCAGAGCGACTCACCGGAGCCAGGAAGGAGGCCAGAGACAGGAGAGACACTCCCCCTGGACATCAGTGGGACGGCGCCGAGACGACCGTCCGAGAACCGCTGCCCCGCATCGACCAGCGGCCGCTGCCGCCTTACTCCAGCCCACGGCTGCGGCCTGCCCGCGGCCACCAGCAGCCGCTGCCGCCTCCCTCCAGCTCGCAGCTGCGGCCTGCCCGCGGTCACCAGCAGCCGCTGCCGCCTCCCTTCAGCCCGCAACTGCGGCCTGCCCGCGGTCACTCGCGGCGTTGCCGCTTCGTTCCTGCCCATGGCTGCGGCCTGCCCACGGGTCCCAGTGGCTGTCGCCGCCTCATGTCAGCCCACGGCTGGGGCCTGTCCCCCGCCGCTCGCAGCCGCCCCGCTTCTACCCGTGGCCGCGGCTAGTTCAGGGCCGTCGGTGGCCACCACTGTCCCGCTCCAGTCCGCGGTAAGGGCCAGGCCGTTGCTCACTGCGGGTCCTCCGTTGCAGTCGTTGGCTGCGCAGGTGGCCTGCCAGCCGCCACCCCTCATCGCTGCTGTTTGCCCCGATCTGGGGGCTGCGGCCCATCTGTCCAAGGACTCTTCTGGGGCCTGTCGTGCCCCTGCCTCACCAGAGCGTCGGAGCGCACGAAGTCTGTGACAGATCTTCAGCGGCTGGGCCCAGTGGCTGCTACGCCAAAGTACCAACGTTCGGGACGCTGAGGGACATTGAGCCGGTTAAGTGACACTATATAGTTAAGGACCCGTAGTCGGCCATACCGCGACACTATAGTGACCAGCTTTGCCGGACGTAGCCGTGTTCTTATATTTCCGTGTTTGCTTGTATTGAGTCCCTGCAAGGACAATTCCTGTTATCTTGTTCGGTTGCTTAGACTATCCCTGCGGATAGTTACCTATAAAAGTAGTTACTAAAAACACAAGACCGTCTCGCGTCTCGTCACTGCATCCTGCGTACCTGCCAGTACCACACAGAGATGACACCTTACTGGGAGGAGCAGAGCGGTGACCACAGTGAGTGGTGCGGCACCTGATATACAGGCAGCTGTACTGATGTAGATGAAGGAAAACAAAATAACAAAATTGGCCAGGCAGGGTACCATACAGAAAAAGAGAGCGCAGTGACGGCATAGAGTGTATTCTAAAGTTAGAATACACTATGTCAGTGCTGGAAGCAGATCAAAGCTATGCTGGCAGGAAGCCAGCTGATAGAGACTGCAGTGTGCATGATTGACCATAAGTACTGGAACAACATCATGATCGTTCTAATGGCAACTGGAGGCTCATCCCTTTTGGGACAATATGTGCAAAATGGAGCAGATTTAAAAACTAGTTATATTAGCAGAAATGAATAAATATATGTTCACATTATTATAGTACAACATTATGATTTTGAAAATAGCCCTCTAAGTCCAACTTATGGCTCCTGTCAGGTAGACATAACTACAAAGAATTTATCTGTTGTTTAGGGCTGACAATAATTTAGCTTCTCCAAAATGCTCTAATTTTCTACTTTTAATTAATCAAGTTTGTACTCAAAGAAATTTGCCCTTATGACTATGTGAAAGTCTTGACTAGGACAACTAGAAACCAAGAAAATTCAAATAAAAATCAATGGAACGGTTCAGCAAATATACAGTGGGGCAAAAAAGTATTTAGTCAGTCAGCAATAGTGCAAGTTCCACCACTTAAAAAGATGAGAGGCGTCTGTAATTTACATCATAGGTAGACCTCAACTATGGGAGACAAACTGAGAAAAAAAAATCCAGAAAATCACATTGTCTGTTTTTTTTTCCTTTTATTTGCATATTATGGTGGAAAATAAGTATTTGGTCAGAAACAAAATTTCATCTCAATACTTTGTGATATATCCTTTGTTGGCAATGACAGAGGTCAAACGTTTTCTGTAAGTCTTCACAAGGTTGCCACACACTGTTGTTGGTATGTTGGCCCATTCCTCCATGCAGATTTCCTCTAGAGCAGTGATGTTTTTGGCTTTTCGCTTGGCAACACGGACTTTCAACTCCCGCCAAAGGTTTTCTATAGGGTTGAGATCTGGAGACTGGCTAGGCCACTCCAGGACCTTGAAATGCTTCTTACGAAGCCACTCCTTCGTTGCCCTGGTGGTGTGCTTTGGATCATTGTCATGTTGAAAGACCCAGCCACGTTTCATCATCAATGCCCTTGCTGATGGAAGGAGGTTTGCACTCAAAATCTCACGATACATGGCCCCATTCATTTTTTCATGTACCCGGATCAGTCGTCCTGGCCCCTTTGCAGAGAAACAGCCCCAAAGCATGATGTTTCCACCACCATGCTTTACAGTAGGTATGGTGTTTGATGGATGCAACTCAGTATTCTTTTTCCTCCAAACACGACAAGTTGTGTTTCTACCAAACAGTTCCAGTTTGGTTTCATCAGACCATAGGACATTGTCCCAAAACTCCTCTGGATCATCCAAATGCTCTCTAGCAAACTTCAGACGGGCCCGGACATGTACAGGCTTAAGCAGTGGGACACATCTGGCACTGCAGGATCTGAGTCCATGGTGGCGTAGTGTGTTACTTATGGTAGGCCTTGTTACATTGGTCCCAGCTCTCTGCAGTTCATTCACTAGGTCCCCCCGCGTGGTTCTGGGATTTTTGCTCACTGTTCTTGTGATCATTCTGACCCCACGGGGTGGGATTTTGCGTGGAGCACCAGATCGAGGGAGATTATCAGTGGTCTTGTATGTCTTCCATTTTCTAATTATTTCTCCCACAGTTGATTTCTTCACTCCAAGCTGGTTGGCTATTGCAGATTCAGTCTTCCCAGCCTGGTGCAGGGCTACAATTTTGTTTCTGGTGTCCTTTGACAGCTCTTTGGTCTTCACCATAGTGGAGTTTGGAGTCAGACTGTTTGAGGGTGTGCACAGGTGTCTTTTTATACTGATAACAAGTTTAAACAGGTGCCATTACTACAGGTAATGAGTGGAGGAAAGAGGAGACTCTTAAAGAAGAAGTTACAGGTCTGTGAGAGCCAGAAATCTTGATTGCTTGTTTCTGACCAATTACTTATTTTCCACCATAATATGCAAATAAAATGAAAAAAAAACCGACAATGTGATTTTCTGGATTTTTTTTTCTCAGTTTGTCTCCCATAGTTGAGGTCTACCTATGATGTAAATTACAGACGCCTCTCATCTTTTTAAGTGGTGGAACTTGCACTATTGCTGACTGACTAAATACTTTTTTGCCCCACTGTACATTGTAAATCAACAGCAAATACATTGTAAAGCAACAAAAATTCATTGTGACCAATCAAAAACTATAACCTACAAAAATCTTATTCTGCACCCATCCAAGGTCAAATCCTTTCATTTTAATGACGATATATGCGCAACCCGTCCTATTATAATTGAACCTTACAACTGAAACGCCATGAAGAGGAACGTATAAGCAGATAACTGTGTTTTTAAACCAAGTACGCAAATTAGAATGACCCCTTTTTTTGTACCTGAAATCTAATTAAAAACTCATTTGATTACTACATCTCTAACTCTGTACTTATTAAATTTCTGTAATCAATTTTCTTTTATGAAGCTTCTGGGAAATTATCTGAAAAGCAACACATTTTTCTCTTCCTTGGCATGTTCTTGATCATTTACTGAATTATGTTTCTAGCACCTGCTTGGGATCTCAATTAATCCTAGAGTTTACTTCTAAAGCCATTTAAGCTTATTTGAGTTTGGTCCAATCGGCGTTCTCGAATGCCTCTCTCTATGCCTACGGTTTTACATTTCATTTTGCCATTTGTTGAGTGGCATGCATACTCATGTATCGTTCGTCTTTTTAATGGCGCACCTTATGTATTGTCACCGTATTGAGAGATTTTTACAGTACAATTCGTCATATAATCCATTAGTAAAATAGCATCTTTATACATTTACATTACGCGACTTCTAAACCTTGCCGCTTGCTATTAACGGAATTTAGGTTGGATGAGTTGTGAGACGTTACATAGAAAAGTAATAGAACAAAAAGGCTGCTTTGCAAATTACACATTTGGGGG
Source organism: Dendrobates tinctorius (assembly GCF_039654945.1). Taxonomy (NCBI): domain Eukaryota; kingdom Metazoa; phylum Chordata; class Amphibia; order Anura; family Dendrobatidae; genus Dendrobates; species Dendrobates tinctorius. The sequence goes on from NW_027361724.1 coordinate 4,119,178, forward strand.
AAGTGTCCTTATTGCTAATCTGTAGACTTTACGATTGCATTCGGTGACTGATTTCTGCCCTTCTGTGCCAGTTACCATTGGCACGTTTTGCGGGAAAACTGACCACCCTGCAGTATTTGGCAGACAGACATGTTAATCGCTTAGTCTAGTAATGGTTACCTCTTGCTAACTTAGAACTGTTGGATGTGTGCGTAATAAAATGTCCTGTGGCCTGGGGTAAATGAAGTGACCCTGTAAAATTTAGACAGAGCTTTGGCCTTGAATCAGGGCAGACAGCTGACAAGGTCAAATCTAATGCCGATCACCTAAGGTATGAACACTTGTGCTATTAAGAAGAATACAAGCCCCTGATGTCTTCACACGTTTCAAATAACACAACATAAATTCCAGGAAAATGTATAGTGACGTAGAGCTATTTGTTACATCCTTACACACCCCAGAGATCTTGGTTTGCACCTTGGTATTCACCCTCAGATAATTTTTCTGTTAACACAAAATGCTTTGTAAAAATGCATAAATATCCCAATATTGATCTGTAGATTCAATTCGGACTGAAAAAAAATTGGTCCAAATATAAAGTGCCCTAGAGAGACTGAGGTTTATCTAGACCCCAAAGCATAATAAATGGATGTAAGGGAAGGGGCTAAAAATAATAAGCATTATATACTTACCTGTCCCAACCCCATCCCTCACCTTACCTTACACTTCCACAAGGTCATTCATGACTGTATTTGGATCTTTCTGCCAGTGCTGAGGTCTGTGATTGGTCCAACACAGTCATATGGGGCAACAAATGTAATTGACGTCAATGATGTGTATTGACCCACATGGGGAAGGACACGTCACAGACATCAGATGTGGGCAAACCCCTATGTGAGGATAATCACGGACCTTAGTGCTAAAAATGTAGTGTGGGAAGACTGGCACGGAGGATCAAGGTGCTGCGGTGAGTATAACATCTATTAATATTTAACTCTTTCCTGACCCTCAAAAGAAGACAGCAAAATGATGGCTGGATGGTAGCAATTTTGATGAATTCTTGCTAATCAAATCCCCTGAAATTTGGATTCTCTAGAATCTGAAATCCTTGAAAAATTAATTATGAAATCAATTCACTTATCTCTACTTGTAGCATCTAGTGATACCATAGGATACGTCATCAATGTCTGACTTGTGGGGTAGGTGAGGATATGTCTGCAACACTGGTATACGTAGAATGTCATTGTTTTGCACCAATATCTCTGTCGTGCATGATAAAACTGCGTCAGGATCATTAAGGGTTTCTGGAGGATGGACCACTAAAAGGATGGACCACTGAAAGGATGGACCACTAAAAAATAATTTTCTGTCTAATTGGTTGAGGTGTGGCTGTGGGACCTCAACAAATCCTTAGAATGATAGGACCACACCACTGGTGTGTTGCACTGATAGGGCATCTATGCAGGGTAAGCTTTGTCTGGATCAGTCGTGATCCCGGCAGTTTGATGGGCAAATTATGTCACCCTTTTCTGTGATGGTAAAACACTTTTACAGCTCTTGGCTCCACTTTTAATATTTTAAAACTATGCTTTGCCTTATGGGATTCCAATAACATCGATTCAAGTCAAACACAACTTCACTTGAGTAGATGATCTCCTGGGAGAAGCATTTTTTTATTTGGTGCGAGATAGGCTTTAGTTAAGTTAAGTGAGTTATTGTGGTAGGTATCTGGGACACAATGGAAAGTACAGGGGTACGGTGGCTGGTAGAGAGGAGCACATAGATTTTCAGACTTATCCTAGTTATTACATGGCAATACCAGATCAGTGAAGGTCAAACACCTGGCGCTCAATCAGTAATTTGTCCCTTGAAAATGTTTTGAAGGAACCTGCAAAGAGTAGTTCTATTCAATGTGTAGTGGCCGCTGCCATGTACTGCCCAACTGCACTGATGAAAAGTATAGCAACTCCACTCAAAGAGTTTACATTCGAGCACTGCTGGAGCAAATGGTAGTTGATCGTGAGGGTGCTAGGTGCTGGACCTCCATCAGTTTGATATTGATGACCTGTCCTATGTAAAAACACTGAAAGGAGCTGCACTCTGCAGTTCCCTTTTGATGCGTAGTTGTTACTGCCAGTTACTGCAGAACTGTTCGTATTCAAAATAATTTTTCTCTATTTCAGACAGATTTTCTTTTTTTTATATTAAAATTTTAGATGTAAAGACAGTAGCCGAAAACTTTTCTCCAATTATGGGGCAGTAGAGAATATTTTTCTTTTAGAATAGTTAGAAAATACAAAACATTTGAGCCAAGCTTTGTTGTGAAAGTGGATAAAGTATTCTGCATAGTGATCACATCTTTCACCACCGATTGCAGTAAAGATATGACTTAGTCAGATTTTGCTCAAGCTCTTGAAATTAATTCTATGTTAGAATGAGGTTGGACTATACGACGACTGAACGTTGTATGAAAATAATGGCAAAACTTCAATTCTAACTCACAGGCCATCACTATAAGAGTATTGTAAAGCCTTTCCAATATGCTTACAACATAAATAATGAGTGATTGGACTTGTGGTTTGGGAAGGCTCCATGTCATGTAGCATTAATGCTATTTCACCATTAAGTCTTTAACTTATTTGGCTACATCGTATGGGCTGAGTTGTTATTTTACAGTAACTGCGCCCTGTACTTGGACGGACCTTCAGTAATATTATAAAAATGATTCACCTGTCATGACTTGTAATATATCTTCTTAATCGTCCCCAGTCTGAAACATGGACTGTTTCCATGTAGCCAACAGGCCATACGATAAATTATTATACTGTTTCATGTTTTTTTTTTGTAGAGCTGCTATTAAGGTAATTGTCACATTTTCATTCTTCAGGATCACAAGACTCTCCAGCTTCCTACTAGCCAAGGGGCAATGCGTTGACAATTTGGACCAGGCAACTGGTTGAGTTGTTGGCCTGAGCTCTGCAGAGGATCATCAAAGGAGGGTAGTGGTATTAAGGAAGGCCAGATCCAGTGATCCATCCAGCTTCAAAGCAGCGGTTACAAGCTCTATGGCCAAGTGCTTGTAAGCGATATACTCCGTAGCTGAGAGACTGGCTACCGATGTCTGACTGCAGAGGTGGCCGGGAACCTCGGCAATGAGCATTAAACCACAATAACCTCCTGTTGATTGGAGAGCCTTTTTAATAACAAGTAAATTGCAAAGTTGCTAGTTTATACACGTTTTTCTATGACGGGTCAATTCTAATCAGTTTCTACAGAATTAGGTAACGTTTATACACAATTCTAACTTGTGCTTCACATAATTTCTTTCTTTTTGCTGTAAGTTTACATTCTTATATTTTCCCTTTGATTTATATAATCCGAGGCTGATAATTACTCTAACCTGGTGCTCACTAACCTGAACAGAATTCTGTTAGCTCTTATCTATTACACCACATTGTATGTAAATCAGTAAAAGTATTTAAAGAGTAACCATAAGTTTAAGTTTTATTTAATAAATCAATAGCACATATGGAAATAAGAAACTTTGCAATATATCTTATAAGGGAAATTTGCTTCTTCCTCCCCTTGAATTAAATCTATATTCAGTGAAAACAGATATTCCCATTACTTAGATAGGAGATGACACTTGGTGCTTTTAAAATCCTATGGAGAGGGGGAGGAGCTAGAGGCCGACACAGACATTCTGCTGCAAGTTCTACTAAAACATTTACAATTCTCCATAAAACTCTGTGAGCAGCAACTGTCATCTCCTATCTCACTAATGGGAAAATCTGTATTCACCGTAGACAGATTTTACCCATGCTTTGAGAATTTTGGTAATGAATGATCAGTTCAGAAGGAGAAAGAAGTGGGTTTCTCTACTAAGACATATTGCAAAAATTCTTGTTTTCTATTGGTTTATAAAAAAAAAAAAATTAAAACAATTCCAAATTACTCTTCGAAGCCCACTGAGGCGAGTTGATAATCGTGAACGTGCCAGAAATCACCCAACGAATTATCAAAGGTGTGGATCGTTAAAGTCGGTGTTACAATAATTGTTCTTGGCAGCACAACTTGGTGATGACCTGCCAGTAATGATATTCTATATGCACAGGACGACTGTATTAATGATTGTTCTGTGCACACAAAATTCTTACATCAAGTTGAACTGCGAGTCTGAAAGGGTTTAAATGTTTTTACTCTATGAGTTTGGGGAGGTTAATAATAACAAAAGTGTCTTTACTACTCCATTTCTTCAGCGACTCCTCTCTGCTGCTGCCTTTGGTCTTTACTGACAGGCTACAGCAGTGACATCATGACTATACATCAGCATTTATGTCAATGTAGATGCCAAAAGCTGCCGTGTCCACTGAAGAATTGTAGCACATGGTACAAGTGATCAAATGATCACAGGTTCAAGTCACCTAGGGTTTCTAAGAAAAAATGGGAACTGTTGGAAATAAAAATAAAATGTCAAAATTTATGTGTTTTGGTCACTGCCCCACCAGGAAAAAAAACAATTAAAAATGATTAATAGTGTCAATCAAAACTACAACTTGTTCCTGCAAAAAACAAGCCATCCTATGGCTATGTTGATGGCAAAATATAAAAGTTATAATTCCTTCAAGAAGAGGAAGAAAAAAATGAAAATTGTTTGTGTTCTTAAAGGGAATCTGTCAGCAAAATTTTGATATGTAATCTGACAGCAGCATGATATAGGGGCAGAGACCCCGATTCCAGCGATGTATCCCTTAATTTATTGGGTGCAGCCATTGTGATAACATACCTCTTTTCACTGCGGGAGATCTAGCAGAGCTCTGAATGCTGTGCTCTGTATAACCCCGCCCACAGCACTGATTGGCAGCTTTCTGTGTAGATTGTATATTGACAGAAAGCTGCTAATCAGTGGTGGGGAGATTATTGGACCAGGAGACAGGAGACATCTAGTCCTCTAGTGATAATCTACTGCTGATAAAACACTGATTTTATTGTAACAAAAACACAGCTCAGTTAGTGACACATCACTGGAATCAGGTTCTCAGGCCCTACATCATGGTTCATAGCAAAAACTGATGACAGATTTAAGGACTTAGGGAACAGAGCAGAACTTCTAGATAAATATGTCACCAAAATGTGTTATTCTTACGAATGGAGGAGGATTTATGCCTGACAGCCCATTTTAAAAGACTATCATGTTAACAATTGTTTTGCAGCAATGATTGGTAAGAAATCCGACTGACATAGCTGCACATAAATTCAGACTGGATTAATGTGTTCTCTTTTGATTTATTTTTCATCTGATCCACAAGTTACCAGTGATAACTTTTTACACCGAGCTGTGTTATTTCAGAAAGAACACACTGAATCTAATCTGGTTTCAAAATGTTTCAAATATTTCAAAATGTTTTCAGATTTTTTTATTCCTGAAATATGGAAACCATTTGCTTGAACTTTCTAAAAAGAACAAAATCATCATTAAACTTTGAAGCGGTGTAAAGAGCCCCGGTAATCACAATTACTTCTGGAATAAGCTGTGACAAGTTCTCCAAGCTTATAAGAAAGAAGCATTCATTGAATATCTGCAAGGTATTCTAAATGTCCATCCACATAGACTGAGTAGCCACTACATCTTTCACTATAAATCCATTTTTTTTTACATTACGTTGGCTGATATGTAAAGACTAGAGGACAGCAAGACAACACATAGTTATTAAAGGGCTGTCTGAGATTTTAAATTTATGTTCTATCCTTATATCAAATCAGTCATGGTGCGACACTCCCGACAATCAGCTGTTCACGGTGCCGGTGGCGACTGGATGTGATCAACATGTGCTCAGTTACGGATCAGAATAGCAGTTTCGTCAACTGTATAGTGGCCGCAGCAGGGTACTGCAGATCGACATCAATATCAAATTGGTGAGGGTGCGACGCTCCTGACAATCAGCTGTTCACGGTGCCGGTGGCGACTGGATGTGATCAACATGTGCTCAGTTAAGAAGCAGAATAGCAGTTTCGTCAACTGTATAGTGGCCGCAGCAGGGTACTGCAGATCGACATCAATATCAAATCGGTGAGGGTGCGACACTCCCGACAATCAGCTGTTCACGGTGTCGGTGGCGACTGGATGTGATCAACATGTGCTCAGTTACGGATCAGAATAGCAGTTTCGTCAACTGTATAGTGGCCGCAGCAGGATACTGCAGATCGACTTCTATTGGTTTAAATAGGATCGGATATGTGGTACCCGATTGCAGCCACTATACAGTTGACGAAGCTGTGCTGTTCTGCTCTGCAACTGAGCACATCATGCTCTTATCTGGCTGCCACTGGCACCAGGATCAGCTGATCGGCAGGGGTGCCGGAGTATCACAACCTCATTCATCTGGTATTGATGATCTATCCTAAGCATAGGCCATCAACATAGAAGTACTGAACACCCCCTTTAAATATAGGTAAATATTCATATATCCCATGACAGAATGAATAAATAATAATGAAATGTTTCATGAAGAAAGTGGTTTTATAGATGCAAGTACTTAGAACTTAGAACTAAACGTTCACAGGATGAAGCTGAAAGTTTATAAAAAGACTAAAAAAGTGTATGATAGCAAATTTTAGTTTGGTAGGCAATTTACTGTGTGGCCATGTTATAACCTTCAAAAATATGTTGAAATTACTCCACTGAGGGTTTTTCACAGTGAACATTTACTTTTTCTTCTGAAGTGGCCAGTGTCAGGTCACAGCACAGGGGCGAGAAAACATTGCCTTTCCTTTGTGTTATAAGCTATAAACAATGAATAATTCCCAAAAGTACAAACTAACTGGATAAGTGGCAGAAGTTTGGACAATCCACATAGTAACACAGTCACTGATAATAACCCCACTTAGTTGTACGGTATATGTGTAAAACCAAATAAACATTTAGTCTGTTCTATTTACATGTGCATTACATACTATATATACATTTAGAATATGATGAATATGACATCACAACGCATGACTTTATATATTACTGCAGACATTATTATGAGGTGGTAGGAGCATAATCCAGTGGTGTGGGGCTCTCTTTTTACCATTGTTTATGGCTAGATCAGCGTTGGGGGTTGGAGCTAGCTGGCAAAACAATGAGGGGAAGGGTAGTCCAGATCCTGTAGCCTACCCACGCTGTTCCGAGTTTCTCATTTACATATCGGCAAAAAAAATGTTTTCTATCCGGCAAATCTGTAAATAACAATATGACTCCTGCTAACGCAATGTCCCCTACAAGCATCTATGTTTATATTTTTTTGTCATAAATCAAATAAAAATTCAATTTTGAATGGAAGTAATCGTAAATGGAAGTAAGTTTTTCATCTACTGCACTAAATTTCCTTGGTCGACAACTGCGACCGAGTTACACAATGTTGCCTATTTCTAGGTGCCCTCCAAAAGCCCAACATCACCAGACCTGTCTGGGAGTACTTGAAGAGAAAAAAGGATTTTCCCAAGTGACATCCACAGAAGATCTGAGGACAGTTCACCAAGATGTTTGGAATTAGCTCCCTGTTGAATTCTTTAAAACACTGTATGCAAATGTATCTAGAAGACTCTAGAAGAACTGATGCTGTTATGAACGCAAAGGCTGGTCACACCAAATATTGATTTGACTTAAATTTCTCCTTTGTTTATTCACCTTGCATTTTATTAAAGGGAGGGCCCAATACCTATGAAACCTTTTATAAATACCTATCGTAAGTCCTAACCACTTTTGTAATTAGCTTTATTATTAAATTCTCTACACTGCTCTCAATCTTGCTATCCTCTATATCTGCTTTTTTACTTTACTTCCTGTGACATTTTGTTTGAGAGGATTCTCAACTGGGACATCACAGGAGGTTGGGGCTGCACTCACTTCTTGGCAATATCTATAACTCCTCCTCAAACATGATGTCATCAGGGGTGGTGCTGCTGTCACTTATCACAGGTTATGTGACTTCTGTCTCTTGATGACCTTCTTGTTCAGTACAGGTGATTGAGAAGTGACCACATTTTCAGTTGCTGCTACCACTGTCACAGTTACTGTTTCTAACACCACAGTCTGTTTCCCAGAAACAAATTGTCTTCAGTGGGCGGTGACAGAAGCAGTGTGAGTGATACCAGCACTGCCCCTGATGACAATTCATTTGAGTGCGGTGATAGAAGTAGGGTAAGTGATACCAGAACCAACCCTTGATGTCTATTCAGTTGAGGGCAGTGATAGAAGCTGTGTGAGTGATGCCAGCACCGCCCCCTGATGACAATTCATTTGATAGCGGTGATAGAAGCAGGGTAAGTGACAGTAGCAATGCTCTTCAGCTTCTAACATCACCCTCAAATGAATTTTTATCAGGGTGTCACTCACACTGGAGTCACCCCACCCACGTGGCTACTCGCATATATAACTTAAAGATAGATATTTATTAAGGGCTTTATAGGTATTGGACCACCTCTTTAGCTAAAAATAAACTCATAAATCAGCTAATCTAATTCTTTAATGCATTCTTACTTTGCAGCTGTTCTTTCACAACTGCCTAAAATTTTTGCACAGTATGGTATATACATATCTATATATTTCTATATGTAAAATCCTGTTCGGTTGAACATTCCCATTGTGGATTGAGCGATACCTGAATATCCACAAAGCTCGCTGTCTCTCGGCTGATGAATTAGTCTGCATTGCACTCAAGGGTCTGACGGACTCCATCCATATATTAGGGAAAGATTAAGCTTCCACGGTGCGTGTCCCAAGCAGGAATCTGCAGTGTTTTAATTCACAGTCCTGCTGTTTTAACAAGTCGTGCCTAGAAATGTATTGGCCTCCTCCTGAACTTTATTCCGCAATAAAAGTAGTTTGATTTAAGCAGTCAGCCGACGCACGATGCATACGAAATGAGAGGTGCTATAACTTCTGCAATGAAACGCGAGGAAGTGAAGGAAATGTTGTAAACCACTAATTAATTATTGAATGGACATTCATAGCATTGAATCGAATAATACCGTACAATGGAGATTGCTGGTATCAGTGATCGAGGTGCAGAAATACGCAGTTTAGTACAAAAAGTAACTGAAACCCCGTGGAAAATACAAAATATAAGAAGTAGATAGATTAGAAGGATTAAAACAATCCTAGTACCCCTACAAGATGGATTGAAACCAAGCAATTAGCTGTATGCAGAAACTATTAAATGGACAATTTACAGACAATTTTTTTGTACCTAAGTGCAAACTTTTTGCACTTTGGTTTCATTAAATATTTTGCACCATGTGTATTCTATAGCCTCTGTATTATCGGGTGCAGAATGAGTTAACTAACGATCCATGAGTAAGCTCTTCTGAGGCCAGGGTCACACTTGTGAGAAACTCGCATGAGTCTTGCATCTCAATACCCGGCACTGCCGCCGGCACTCGGATCGGAGCGCTCAGCTGCATAGAAATACATGCAGCCGCACACTCCTGTCCCCAGTGCCGGCGGCAGTGCTGGGTATTGAGACGTGAGACTCGTGTGAGTTTCTCACAAGTGTGACCCCGGCCTAACAGAGAGTTTGAACTGCTCTTATCTGTATTTTCTCAGCTGATTTATGATGAAAGTTCACTTGTCTTTTGATGTGGTTTGTGTCATGATCCAGACCGGGTTTTGAGTCCTGCCTTTCCATGTTCCCAGTCTGGTCATTTCAGGGGTTAACTTGTCTCAGCCTCAGTCTGGTTTCAAGTTTGCTATTTAGCTCCGCTGCGTCCTGCAGGCGGTGTCAGCTATAGTTCTGCCTTTGGCGTGTGTATCTGACTCTGATATATCCTGATTTGTCCTGCTGTGATCCCTGACTTGCCCCGTGTCTGTTTATTCCTCCTGTCTGTCCTGACTCAGTGTTTCCCTGTAAGTTTGTTGACTCCCTGGTTTTGACTTGGCTTGCATTCGGATCTGCTTCTGTCTTTTGTCTTATCTGCTTCCAACCGTTGCTGATCCCCTGGCTTGTTTCTTACCCCGTGTACTGCTGTGACCTCTGGTACTTCTGCTCCTGACTGTTTCTGACTCGGCTCATCTGACCACTCTTTCGTCACCTGGTGGCGCTTGTACTGCTGCTCAGTGTTGCTACGCAGTGTGTGCAACCTCTCTTCCCTCACCAGCCCCCCCTGGTGGAGGTTGCGCTATACTGCACTGCAGTAGCATGACAGTTTGTGGTCATAAATCAACACTGAGGAGTTCAGCAAAAGACAGATTAAAGCTAAAAAACAAACCTCTGTCACAATGAGCTCACTGATGGAATCTTAGAAAACTTTATTCTGCATCCAGCAATGAGCAATAAAACAAACAGCTTTGAGAGTTAAATGCTAATTATTTTGTTTAATGGAACCCATTAGCAAAACTTACTTTTAGCCCAAAATACATGCAATTAAATGGGTTGTCAAGGACCATTATATATATATATATATATATATATATATACATATATATACACTCACTGGCCACTTTATTAGGTACACCATGCTAGTAAGGGGTTGGACCCCCTTTTGCCTTCAGAACTGCCTCAATTCTTCGTGGCAGAGATTCAACAAGGTGCTGGAAGCATTCCTCAGAGATTTTGGACCATATTGACATGATGGCATCACACAGTTGGCGCAGATTTGTCGGCTGCACATCCCTGATGCGAATCTCCCGTTCCACCACATCCCAAAGATGCTCTATTGGATTGAGATCTGGTGACTGAGGAGGCCATTTGAGTACAGTGAACTCATTGTCATGTTCAAGAAACCAATCTGAGATGATTCGAGCTTTATGACATGGCGCATTATCCTGCTGAAAGTAGCCATCAGATGTTGGGTACATTGTGGTCATAAAGGGATGGACATGGTCAGCAACAATACTCAGGTAGGCTGTGGCGTTGCAACGATGCTCAATTGGTACCAAGGGGCCCAAAGAGTGCCCAGAAAAAATTCCCCACACCATGACACCACCACCACCAGCCTGAACCGTTGATACAAGGCAGGATGGATCCATGCTTTCATGTTGTTTACGCCAAATTCTGACCCTACCATCCGAATGTCGCAGCAGAAATCGAGACTCATCAGACCAGGCAACGTTTTTCCAATCTTCTACTGTCCAATTTCGATGAGCTTGTGCAAATTGTAGCCTCAGTTTCCTGTTCTTAGCTGAGAGGAGTGGTACCCAGTGTGGTCTTCTGCTGCTGTAGCCCATCTGCCTCAAAGTTCGACGCACTGTGCGTTCAGAGATGCTCTTCTGCCTACCTTGGTTGTAACGGGTGGCAATTTGAGTCACTGTTGCCTTTCTATCAGCTCGAACCAGTATGCCCATTCTCCTCTGACCTCTGGCATCAACATGGCATTTCCGGCCACAGAACTGCCGCTCACTGGATTTTTTTTCTTTTTCGGACCATTCTCTGTAAACCCTAGAGATGGTTGTGCGTGAAAATCCCAGTAGATCAGCAGTTTCTGAAATACTCAGACCAGCCCTTCTGGCACCAACAATCATGCCACGTTCAAAGGCACTCAAATCACCTTTCTTCCCCATACTGATGCTCGGTTTGAACTGCAGGAGATTGTCTTGACCATGTCTACATGCCTAAATGCACTGAGTTGCCGCCATGTGATTGGCTGATTAGAAATTAAGTCTTAACACACAGTTGGACAGGTGTACCTAATAAAGTGGCCAGTGAGTGTATATTTAACTATGAGCCTACAAACTAACAGGCAGGTAGTTGCTAACAGAGGCAACTACAGTGACATGTAAAAGTTTGGTAGAAGAGAAAAAGACGCGTACTCTTGCTATAGAGTACACTAGTACAGCAAAAATTTAAGGCAAATGTGCATGTTATTTCTAAATATACATGTTGTAAGATTTGAAATATAATACAGTTGTGTGCATGAATAGACAAAATCAGAGTTGAAGGACAAATCGGAAATGAACAAAACAACTAAGAAAAAGAATCCGAAAAACTGATGTCCAATATTGAGGAAAAAATGAATATTTTATTCACAAAATTAATTACATATAAAATGGCGGGAATACAAATACCAAGATGGAAAGGGCAAAACTAGGAATGCATGTGGCACCAATATATTGCACATAAGAAAAAATAATAAATAATGCGGCCATATGTGATCATAAATAGATATCAAAAATTATATATATAGACAAAATAGCCAAAAAATTAATAGGATCTGCAATTATAAATAAACTGATAAGGTGCCAAAGTGCAAAAAGATTGGTGAATAGAGCAAATCACAAATCAGTGTTAAAATAAGCAATAAAGTGCCAGATGCATGTTAAATAGATCCCAGCTGAATATGTTAGTGTTATGAATGAGTCACCGTAGGAGGCAAAAACAGAAATGCTAGCTAAGTCCAGAAAACCAGAGAAGTTGGCAGCTATCGGATTGCAGACCCCTGAAACTATCAACACAACTAGCAGTAGCCGTGGGGGGTTCCTACGATGCCCTAGACCCCTCGATCACAGCCGGAGGACTATATAGCCTAAAGACAGAAAGGGAAATCTAAACTGCCCCAGAGCAGACCCCAAAGCAAAAGGCAGCCCCCAACATATAATGACGGTGAAGCAAGAAGAAAGAACACTAACACAGACAGAAAGATAGACTGAGCAAAGACGGGGCCCAAGCTAACTAGATAGGAAAGGACAGGAAGGCTGCTGTCTGCAAACCGTGAAAAACCCTATGAAAATAAGAGCCAACAAACTGACAGTGAAAAAGGCCTTGAAGACGCTAGGCTTCAAAAAGGCTGTGTCAGTACTCAGGAATATTCTGAAGACTGAGCAACTGGCAAAAGGAGATTCAGCTCACCCCAGCAGGGAATGGCAGAATCCAGAAAAGCCAGGCAAACAAAAACAAAACACAAATGCTAACAGGCAAAGCAGAAAACTTAGCTTTAGAGGAGCAGGAATCAGACTGGTCTCCTAGAAGTCCACAGAGAAATCACCCGCAGGGCAGAAGGGCATCGGCAGCCTTATATCCAGTCCGTGACTCCACTCAGCCAGTCATCATCATTAGGCTCAGGTGCCTGATAATCAGGCTCATTACCTTCCTTTACCAGAATAGGGAGTTCACCAGACCTCAGTGACGAAGGGGAAAATTAACTCACAACAGTACCTCCCCCTTGAGGAGGGGTCACCGAACCCTCAACCATGCCACCAGGGTGATCAGGGTGAGCCCGATGAAAGGCACGCACCAATCTTTTGGCATGAATATCAGAGGCAGAGACCCAGGAATTATCCTCCTGACCATAACCCTTCCACTTAACCAAATACTGGAGTCTCCGTCTAGCCAGACGGGAATCCAGTATTTTCTCTACCTCATATTCCATGTTACCTTCAACCAATACAGGGTCCGGAGGTGCCACCCCAGGAACAACTGGTTCAACAAACCTCTTCAACAAGGACTTATGGAACACATTATGGATCTTAAATGTGACAGGAAGAGCCAAACGAAAAGAGACCGGATAAATAATCTCCAAAATCTTGTAAGGTCCAATAAATCTAGGCTTAAACTTAGGAGAAGCCACCTTCATAGCAATATTTTTTGATGATAACCACACCATATCACCAATCTTAAACTGGGGACCAATGGTCCTATGTCGATTGGAAAACTGCTGGGCCTTTTCCTGGGAGAGAGATAACTTATCCACCACTTGGTCCCAGATCTGGTGCATTCTCTCCACCACAGTGTCAACACCTGGGCAGGCAGAAGGCTCCACCTGCCCTGAAGAAAATCGAGGATGAAACCCAAAGTTACAAAAAACAGGTGACATCAAAGTGGCAGAACTAGCTCTATTATTTAAAGCAAATTCGGCCAAGGGCAAAAATGAAACCCAATCATCCTGATCAGCAGAAATAAAACATCTCAAATACGACTCCAAGGTCTGGTTTGTTCTCTCTGTCTGCCCATTGGTCTGAGGGTGAAAAGCAGAGGAGAAGGACAACTGAATTCCCAGCTTGGAACAGAAAGTCCTCCAAAATCTAGACACAAACTGAACTCCTCTGTCAGATACAATGTTCTCAGGAATCCCGTGCAAGCGAACCACCTGTTGCAAAAACAGGGGCACCAACTCAGAGGAAGACGGCAACTTAGGGAGTGGTACAAGATGAACCATCTTAGAGAACCTATCACAAATCACCCAAACAACAGTCATTCTTTGAGAGACCGGCATATCAGAGATGAAATCCATTGAAATATGGGTCCATGGCCTCCTGGGGACCAGCAAAGGCATCAACAACCCACTAGAGCGAGAACAAGATTTAGACCGGGAGCAAGTCCCACAGGACTGCACAAAATTCCTGACATCATGAGACAAGGCAGGCCACCAAAAAAAGCGACTCACCAGATCTCTAGTACCAAAAATACCTGGATGACCAGCCAATGCAGAGCAATGAACTTCAGACATTACTCTCTTCTTCCACTGGTCAGGAACATACAACTTTCCACTGGGACAACGCTCAGGTTTGTCCTCCTGGAACTCTTGCAGAGCAAGTCTCAAATCGGGCGAGATGGCAGAAAGAACTACCCCTTCGCCTAAGATGGAAGCAGGCTTGGTCACCACAGGAGAATCAGCAAAGAAGCTCCTAGAGAGGGCGTCTGCCTTGACATTCTTAGTTCCAGGAAGAAAAGAGACCACAAAATCAAAACGTGTAAAAAACAAGGCCCACCTAGCCTGTCTAGGGTTCAAGCGTTTAGCCGACTCTAGGTAAATCAAATTCTTGTGGTCAGTGAGGACCACAAGTTGATGTTTAGCTCCCTCCAACCAATGTCTCCACTCCTCAAATGCCCATTTCATGGCCAACAGTTCCCGATTCCCCACATCATAGTTACGTTCAGATGGAGAGAACTTTCGGGAAAAGAAAGCACAGGGATTCATTTTAGATGTTACAGGATCCTTTTGGGACAAAACAGCTCCTGCACCAATCTCAGAAGCATCCACCTCTACCTGGAACGGGAGTGAGACATCAGGTTGCCGCAAAACCGGGGCGGAGGTAAATCTTCGCTTCAGCTCCTGAAAGGAAGAAACAGCCTCCGGAGACCAATTCAACACATCAGCACCCTTCTTAGTCAGATCAGTCAATGGCTTGGCAATACTAGAAAATTTTGCTATAAATTTCCGATAAAAATTAGCAAAACCCAAAAACTTCTGGAGGGCCTTCAAAGAAGTGGGCTGAACCCAATCATAAATGGTCCGTACCTTGGCCGGGTCCATTTCAATAGTTGACGGAGACAAAATAAATCCCAAAAATGAAATCCTCTGTACTCCAAAAAGGCATTTCGATCTTTTGACATACAGGGAATTCTCCCTCAAGATCCGGAACACAGTCCGAATATGTTCCACATGAGAATCCCAATTCTTGGAGAAGATCAAAATATCATCCAGATAGATAATCAAAAATGTATCGACAAAGTCTCGGAAAATATCGTTCATGAAGCACTGGAAGTCAGAAGGGGCATTAGTGAGCCCAAAAGGCATCACCAGGTACTGAAAATGTCCCTCCGGAGTATTAAACGCCGTCTACCATTCATCCCCCTGCTTAATGCGGATAAGATTATACGCTCCCCTGAAGTCAAGCTTGGTAAACCAGCAAGCACCTCTAACTCTAGAGAATAGATCCGAAATCAGGGGTAACGGATACTGATATTTAATAGTAATTTTGTTGAGGGCACGATAATCAATACAAGGCCTTAAAGAACCATCCTTTTTGGCCACAAAAAAAAAACCGGCACCTAAGGGTGAAGAGGATGGTCTAATATGACCCTTCTCCAACGCCTCCTTAATATAGGATCGCATAGCCTCGTGCTCGGGTAAAGATAAATTGAAGAGCCGACCCTTGGGAAATTTACACCACGGGCTCAGTTCAATTGCACAGTCATAACTCCTATGAGAAGGCAAAGATGCAGACTCATTCTCACTAAATACATCATAAAAGTCCGCCAAATAGTCAGGAACATCATGCGACTGAGGAGAGGTGGAAAAAACCGGAGCCTCACTAAAGGCACACCGACAACCCCAACTCACCACAGACACAGATTTCCAATCCAAAACTGGATTATGAATTTGCAACCAGGGAAACCCCAGAACAACGGCATCATGCAGACCATGCAACACCAAAAATCTGCAATTTTCTTGATGGTCTGGGGCGACCCACATGACCACCTGGGTCCAAAACTGAGGTTTATTTTTCGCCAAAGGAGTAGCATCAATCCCCCTCAAAGGGATAGGCGTCTGCAGAGGTGTCATCGGAAACCCACAACGTTTAGCAAAATCCAAGTCCATTAGGTTTAGCGCTGCTCCTGAATCCACAAAAGCCTTGGCAGAAAATGTGGACAGGGAGCAGATCAGAGTAATTGCCAGAAGAAACTTAGGTTGAACACCACCAACAGAAAACGTGTGTGCAAAGCGTTTCTCTCGTTTAGAACAAACAGAAATAATATGCGAGGCATCTCCACAGAAAAAACACAGGTTATTATGCCTTCTGAACTCCTGACGTTGCGCCATAGACAAAACTCTATCACATTGCATAGGTTCAGACGTCTGTTCAACCGGTGGCAACACCTCTCGTGCAATCCTGCGTTCACGTAAACGCCGATCAACCTGAAATGCTAATGACATAGAATCGTCCAGACCAGAGGGAACAGGAAATCCCACCATAGTATCTTTTACGGCTTCTGACAAACCCTTCTGAAAGAGAGCAGCCAAGGCATTATCATTCCAGGTAGTAAGGACCGCCCACTTTCGGAACTTTTGACAGTACAACTCTGCAGAATCTCGACCCTGGTTCAATGCCAACAGGGTCTTTTCAGCCTGATCAATAGCATTAGGTTCGTCATACAACAACCCCATGACTTGAAAGAATGCGTTCACATTAGTCAGAATAGGATCATCTGGTTTCAAAGAAAACGCCCAATCCTGGGGATCGCCACGCAGCAAAGAGATGACAATTTTAACCTGCTGCGTGGAGCTCCCTGACGAGTTAGGCTTCAAGGCAAAAAATAATTTACAATTATTTTTGAAACTCAAAAATTTAGATCGATCCCCAAAAAATACATCAAGTCTAGGGATCTTTGGTTCAACAGCATGCGAACGAGCAAGGTAGGTGGAAATTCCCCGCACTTCCGCAGTGAGCTGCTCCACATGATCAGACAATTGCTTTATCTCCATTGAGAGAAAAAAAAATTCCCCCTACGGCCTCAGAGATATAGAGGAAAGAATATACACACTCTTTTTTTTTTTTAAACACAATTCTTTCCTGCTATAGAGTACCCTAGGATCTGCGGTATGGCGGGTGATTCTGTTATGAATGAGTCACAGTAGGAGGCAAAAACAGAAATGCTAGCTAAGTCCAGAAAACCAGAGAAGTTGGCAGCTATCGGATTGCAGACCCCTGAACCTATCAACACAACTAGCAGTAGCCGTGGGGGGTTCCTACGATGCCCTAGACCCCTCGATCACAGCCGGAGGACTATATAGCCTAAAGACAGAAAGGGAAATCTAAACTGCCCCAGAGCAGACCCCAAAGCAAAAGGCAGCCCCCAACATATAATGACGGTGAAGCAAGAAGAAAGAACACTAACACAGACAGATAGACTGAGCAAAGACGGGGCCCAAGCTAACTAGATAGGAAAGGACAGGAAGGCTGCTGTCTGCAAACCGTGAAAAACCCTATGAAAATAAGAGCCAACAAACTGACAGTGAAAAAGGCCCTGAAGACGCTAGGCTTCAAAAAGGCTATGTCAGTACTCAGGAATATTCTGAAGACTGAGCAACCGGCAAAAGGAGATTCAGCTCACCCCAGCAGGGAATGGCAGAATCCAGAAAAGCCAGGCAAACAAAAACAAAACACAAATGCTAACAGGCAAAGCAGAAAACTTAGCTTTAGAGGAGCAGGAATCAGACTGGTCTCCTAGAAGTCCACAGAGAAATCACCCGCAGGGCAGAAGGGCGTCGGCAGCCTTATATCCAGTCCATGACTCCACTCAGCCAGTCATCATCATTAGGCTCAGGTGCCTGATAATCAGGCTCATTACCTTCCTTTACCAGAATAGGGAGTTCACCAGACCTCAGTGACGAAGGGGAAAATTAACTCACAACATGTTAGCATATAAGGTGCCAAATACAAAAAAGGGTAATTGAATAGTATGTTAAATGTATATAAACTCATATGCTACAGGCCCAGTGGCTGTTTAATATACGCCTCTATATTAGCGTTATAGGTAAAAAGTATCAAGATATAATAATGTGCCAGTAGAGAAGATCAATAGTCTCAAAGGTTGAGATCTATATATATAAGGTGATCTGTCACTGTAGTGATAGGGCTTGAACAAATCACAGCAGAATATACCAGATTATAAAGTGGCAAATGCAAAGGGTTAATTAAATAGTATATTACACATATATATCAATTCATATGCTACAGGCCCAGTGGCCGCTTACTCAAAGCCTCAATGCATAGCGCTATATCAAAAGGTATCAAGATTCATAACTAAAAAAGAGCCCGACCAATACCTGGTGCCCGTGGTACAGGATTCCTAGGATTCACCCGACTCCGACGCGCATTTCGGCGTCTGCCTTAGTCAGGGGGTATAGAGGTGTGGACTGAACGTGGAATTATTGCACAAAACGTAATCCAAGGGACAAACACTCACACTGTTTATCCCTTGGATTACATGTAGAAGTTTGGGCACCCCTGGTCAAAATTACTGTTATTGTGAGCAATTAAGCAGGTTGAAGATGAAATTATCTTTAAAAGGCCTAAAGTTAGAGATGGCACATTCCCTTTGTTTTTTAGGCCCAAAAAAATTTATTGTCGTATTTTACATTTTGAAAATGACAAAAAGGAAAATGGGCCAATGCAAAAGTTTGGGCACCCTGAATGGTTAGTACCTAGTATAATCTCTTTTGAAAGTATCACAGCTTGTAAACGCTTTTTGTAGCCAGCCAAGAGTCTTTCGATCCTTGTTTGAGGGATTTTCATCCATTCTTCCTTGGAAAACCCTTCCACTTCTGTGAGATTCCTGGGTCGTCTTGCATGAACTGCTAATTTGAGGTGTAGCCACAGATTTTCAATGATGTTCAGACCAAGGGACAGTGAGGACCATTATTAAATCTTCAGCTTGTGCCTTTTGAGGTCCTCTATTGTGGGTTTTGACATGTGTTTAGGATCATTATCCATTTGTAGAAGCCATCCTCTTTTCAACCTCAGATTTTTTACAGATGGTGTTATGTTTACATCAAGAATTTGTGGAAATTTCATTAAATCCATTCTTCCCTCAACCCAATAAATGTTTCCTATGTCAAAGCATGATTGATCAACCCCCCATGTTTAATGGTTGGCAATGACGAGATGTTCTTTTCCTAAAATTTTGTGACTTTTTTTTCTCCACACATACCTTTGATCATTGTGGCCAAACAGTTCTATTTTAACTTCATCGGTTCTCAGGACTTGTTTCCAAAATGCAGTCCTGGATAACCCCTTTAAATAAAAAGAAAACATTTACCCTGAAAGGTTCTGTATCCTTCAATCTGAATCTTAATGGTAAGTTCACATCAGGCTTTTTTTCAATGTTTTTTAATGCAAATTTTCAGCTGCGTTTTACAGTCCCAGCAAAGTCTGTGATTTCAGGAATCTCGGGCACATATCTTTATTTGTGTCACTTTCATGTTTTTTCAGTGTTTTTCACCCACTGACATGAATGGCTGGTGAAAAACTGCTGAAAATCTGCAGCAGAAACGCAAGTACCAGGTTTTGCTGCATTTTTTGTGTGCCAAAACCTGATTATCTAGAATAGGACTTATTTTTTTTGCACTAAACTTTATCAGCATGCACAACAGACAAATCTAGCATGCCAAAACCACAGCAAAAAATGCACAAAAAAGCAAGCAAAACCTGATTTTTTTGCAGCTTCTTTCCAGCCAAGAGATCAAGTTTTGCTGCAGAAAAAGAAAATGCTGAAAAAAAGCCTAGTGTGAACTTACCCTTACCTTAACTAAACTCTTCACAATACCCACTGTCCCCACTATAAGCTTTTAGTTAAAGTGACATTCCTTTATAAAAGAACCTTGTGTGTGACGTGTGATTTTTCTTATTACGTACTGAGATTGCTTCTATTTTGCATATTGTATCTCCTTTAGGCTAATTCATACTTGGTGGATTAATTTTCATGTCCGCAACAAGTTTGAAAATCTCACGGTTCACCTATAAGGCAGCCGGGATGAAATCCACAGTGAAACCGCAGCATAATCCACAGGTGATAGATGCAGATTTTGCTGCTGATTTTCTGCAGGATCCGTGGCAGAATAAATGTTGCGTCATTATTATTTGTAAATAAACCGCTTTTTGTTGCTAAAGTTTTATTTTTTTGCGCTCATTTTGCTCCAGTTTAATTTTGACCGAAGGCAACGAACGGCCACATGACTGTGTCAAGAAACAATATATACCGTATTTTTCGCTTTGTAAAACGCACTTTTTTCCCCCCAAATTTGGGGGGAAAATAGGGGTGCGTCTTACAATGTAAACATACCTTTTTTGGTGCTGCTGCTGCGGGTGCCCGTTAATTGCCGCCGCCGTGCTGGGTGCCCCGGGTGCTGGAAGGAACGTCAGAGCCCCCGACGCAGCAAGGGACAGAGCCTGGCGGCAGCGGCAAGCACCGGGGGACCCAGCGCCGCGGCGGCAGCACCCGGGGGACCCAGCGTGGCGGCGGCAGCACCCGGGGGACCCAGCGTGGAGGCGGAATCACCCGGCAGCACCAGGTAAAGAGTGGGCGACAGCACCCCGGGGACAGAGCGGGCGACAGCACCCCGGGGACAGAGCGGTAAGCAATAAGACGCCTGGATTATAAGAAGCACCACCATTTTATTAAAAAAACTTTTTTTTCCTATTTTTCTCCTCAAAATCCGGAGCGTCTTATAAAGCGAAAAATACGGGTACATCTCTCAAGAAACAATATTTACATTTCACAAGCGATCTTATGCTTTAAGGATTATGTCTTCAAATACAAGCTGCCAGAACGGATTCTCGGGAGCATTTATATTGAGCAGTAATCAATGTTCTTCTCTTCTGTTAGTACAAGCTCTTAAGGAATCTTTTCCAGCAGTATTAATCTCATATCCAGAGCTTCTCTTTCCTGCTCTACCTGGCCATAGCCAGGATTGCCACCGGATTCTAATATGTTTAAGTCTCCTTTGAAGCTGAACTGCTTCATCCATCATTGTTTTTACTTCCTTTCTGATGCAGTATATTTTGCTATTTGTCTTTCCTGAAAATAGAAAGGCAATACAGTCATCCATTCATCATCTTTTCGATGTGTCTTCCAGTCTGTTTTCTTTGCTGTCTTTTCCATCTTAACTTGTCTGAATTGTTATTCATTTTATCTCTCGCGTGTGCGTCTCCGTTTGTCTCATTTTCATTGCAGAAATCATATCCACCTTTTCCTGTCACGTCGGACTATATTCATGGCAAAGGAGAACGTAGTAAAGAACAGGCGCTCGCATCATATATCTTTTTTTTTTTCCCCTTTCTTTTCAAATGGTCGATGTCACCGGAGAGTCCATCATTTTTCAATGTGGTTTCCACATTTATTTTTATGCTTTATATCGGAAGGTGGAGAAGCAATGTAAAATGCATGATTTTTATAACGTAGTGGAGTCAACAAAGAGTTCTGGGACCGTACAAATGCATATGGCCGCAATGATGACATGTGTCAGAGCGATAAATCTTGATTTTAGGGACTGCATTGTTTTTACCATAAAAAAATTCATTTTTACCATTGATGGAAGGAAATTTTTGAAGGCAATATCGCCTAGAGCAGGGGTGGGTAATTAATTTTTCCGAGTGGCCACATAAGAGACCGTGACTGTTGTGGAGGCTGAACCAATAGGCTGAAATTAATACTGCTCAATATTAATATTAACATATTAATTATAACTATTATGCTATAGTAATATTAATTGTATCACTTAATATTGGGCAGAAGTATACTGGCATGCCCCTATATACCGTGTGACCCCCGCACACAGCCCCATACAGTATATACAGTATGAGCACCAGCACAGCCACCTAAATATAGTGTGAGGCCCCACACAGCCCCCTATATACAGTATGAGCCCCCACATCCCCCTTAACAGAGTGTGAGTCCTCACATAGCCCCTATACACAGTATGAGCCCCCATATACCCTCTCTATATAAAATATGAAGCCTCACAGAGCCCCTAAATACAGTATGAGCCCTCTCATAACCCCCTAAATACAGTATGAGCCCTCTCATAACCCCCTAAATACAGTATGAGCCCTCTCATAACCCCCTAAATACAGTATGAGCCCTCACATAGCCCCCTATATACATGCACACATCGTATACACATGTGAAAAAACACTTAAAAAACCCCTCTTATCTCACTCCCGTTCACATGGTGCCCTGCTCCCGTCTGCGGTGCACTGACTCTCAGAGCAGCAGACGTGATGTAGTGATGTCATTGCAAATGCTGTCTCAGTCACCCACGCTGCTTGGTGGAAGAAGTAGCCTGCGGCTCTGTCATCCACCAATGTATTTCTCTTTCCTCATGTGCAGGCATTGCAGGACCTTAGATATTCATGGTGATGGCAATTGATATAATGACAGACATCTAGTTGTTAGTGGTCGTAACCATGGATACCTAAGGTCCTGCAATGTCTGCACATGAGGAAAAAAACATAGCAAATCAGAAAAACTATACTATATTTCTAATTGGAGGTATTTGCTAATATTATTATTACTATTATTATTATTATTACACCTACTACATAATGAGATAGGATCTTGGAGATGGGAATACCCCTTTAATACTTTACTTTTACAGTATTAGACCATTAAAGGGAATCTGTCACCGGAAGTTGCATGCCTATGTAAATGGCCTGGGTCCGGTCCAATGGGCAGTGTTTCTTCTTTTTTCTTCACCCCACCCGTGGCCCCCATCCGTGCTCTTCTCCGGTATTCTTCTCCATCGTTCGTGCATGCGCAAAGTAATCTTGCTTCTCGTACGCGCAGTATGCTTATCCCCACTGCGGGCAAAGCCAAAAATCATTACTGCGCATGCGCCAGTACAGTATGTCCCAGAAGTATTTCGCTGTGTTCTGGGACATAGTGTACCGGTGCATGCGCAGTAATGATTTTTGGCTTTGCCCGCAGTTGGGCAAAGCATACTGCGCGTGCGAGAAGCAAGATTGATGGAGAAGAATACCGGAGAAGAGCGCGGACGGGGCCATGGATGGGGTGGAGAAAAAAGAAGAAACACCGCCAATTGAACTGGACCCAGGCCATTTACATAGGCCTGCAACTTCCGGTGA